>NW_026292151.1:0-127525 GCF_023091745.1 Budorcas taxicolor | reverse complement strand
AAATTAGCTTGTGTTTATAAAGCTATATTTATAGCCAGTTAGTTGTGGTAGTTTTTTTCCTCAAGGCCATTATTTGACTTTATTCAGTTTCAACAGATACATAAAGTTGAATTCTAATAAAAAGTAATTTAGAGACAGATTGTGTGATTTGAATTGTTGCTATGGGAACTGAATGAAAATGTATAGCAAAACTCAGTCCTCTTCAGTTTAAATAAATCCCTCAGTAACTTCGTTTGCTTAAAAACTGTTCCAAAGGGGGAAAGAGCATAATGCTAGCAAGTGTTTGGTAGCTTGATAGCTGTTTATATCATAAAATGGATTTAAAATATGAAGTAAGCACAGTGCCACAGAATGAAATCAATTGTCACAGTTAGCAAATAGTGCATATACTTGGGATATTCATTCATCCTGCATGAATACAAGTAGGAAGGGATGAGAAGTTCCTTCTGTAATCCTGAAATATGGAAACTTTTGTTCTTGTTCTGACTGCCGCTGAACATGACCTGAAACACATCATTTAACCTCTATGCAAAAGTTCGAGACTGGTTATATCATTACAGATATTTAATGTCATTATGGAATAAATACAAACATTTGATTTTTGCAGTTTTAAATTTGGTTTCTTGACCTAGAAAAGCTATTTGAAACATTGAATTTTGCTAAAATACCTGCTTCAAAACCAAATTAATAATTTTGAAAAGCACTTTGTGTTTAACCTTGAGTTCCGTAGTATTTCCATAAGGTGTTGAAAAACTCCATTTTCACTTAATACAGATTATACCAGAACGGAATGGGCATTGTTCTGAAATAAATACATCAACAAATAAACTATTAAATGAATATTTGTATAATCTTTTTCTCATTGATGAAATGCAGTTAATACCATTTGAAAGTATGGCAATAGTTACTTCAGTGTTGTATAACTGTTGCCTGTACTATACACTATACTTGTGAACAGTTAGAAATGGATATTTTTTGATTTCTTCAGAATCTCATCTAAAATTAAATAATAAATATCTTTCTATTTATCTGTGTGATCTTTGTCCCTAAAGTTTTTGATGCCTGCATAATAGCCAATTGAGTTATAACTCCCTAGAGCTGGAGATTTAGGCTGTTTCTCATTTTTTTTTAATATAATAGATAACAGTACAGAGAAGCATCAGCTTTTTTCCCCCCTCTTGTGAATTATTTACCAAGGATTAAGCTTCTCATGGGATAGCTAGGAGTTGAGAGCTTCAACATTTTTATAGCCCTTGCTATGTGTTATGAAATCATTTTATAATGTCAGTATGCAATTGAGTAGAACAATTTGCTTGAAGCCATTTCAGCCCTGAGGTTTTATTAAAATATATTTCTGAAAAATGATAATCAGTCATTTTAAAATAGATTCATTTGGGCATCTTTAACAAATCATGATGAATTGAAGCTATTGAATATCGTTAATTATTCATGTATGGTTTTCCTCTTAAGAATTTCTACGAAAGGAATGAAATGTCAACCCAAGATATATCTTTGATCAGTACCTAACTTGGGTTACTAGAGGCTATATGGAAAATATAATTCTCATCTTAATATAGAAGATAATTTTTGATAGTCCTTATCTCTAGCTCTAATTTAAATAGCTTAAGCTATTTTTAAACAGCTCTAATTTAAACAGCCTTAGCTTTTTTACTAAAACTCTGTGCTGAGACAGCCATAGTGCATTAAGAAGCATAAGAAACACATTAAGGGGACAATACTTACAGAATTTGCATTTTTATTATAACTATATAAACAGCCCGTGCATTAAGACTTGTACACCAGAAGACTATTTTCCTTCTCTTTAGATTGTTTAGCATAGTAGTTTAGTAAAAATTATTATTACTATTTCACACCTAAGGACATTTTTATCTTCCATTTCAAATTACAAAGAGCATGATTCAAGAATGTGGCCAGAACTGAGTCATCTTCAGTCTAAGATCATGGAGTCCCAGTACATTCTAGGTCAACATTTTTGTTTTGGCTCTGAAATCTCTAGGGGGCTCCAGGGAGCTCCAGTTCTTTATCTCTCAGCACAGAAAGAATTCAGTGAGAGGCCAATTCTGGAGTAGATATCACACTTCCATCATAATTCCTCCTCAGTATTGAGGAGGAGAGTTTTCTTGTCCCTACATGGACGAGGTGGGACTGTTGTGGCACTATGGAAATATTATTTCGGGTCCCAGTACAATGAGGGTCTTTCACTTGGAATGTCACCTTTCCATAAAATACTGTTGTTGTTGTTGTTGTTGATGTGTGCAGAGAGCATGTCCTAGGGGTTCATTAACTTACTGAGTTCACTGGGCAGGATGTGGGTCTCATGCCACCATTCTTTTATTGTTTGGGGGCATGTCTCATGCTTCTGTTTTACTGTTTTGTTGCTAAGCAAGGCTGCTTGCTAGAAAACCTGCTTTCTTGAGTGATCATTAACTTCCAGGAGTTTCCCATACTTTTTTTTTCTACTTACAGTCTGCTAGGGCAATTAACTATTTAATCGCCTGTGTTATCCCTTTGTTCAGTCGCTCAGTCATGTCCGACTCTTTGCGACCCCATGAATCGCAGCACGCCAGGCCTCCCTGTCCATCACCAACTCCCGGAGTTTACTCAAACTCATGTCCATCGAGTCGGTGATGTCATCCAGCCATCTCATCCTCTTTCGTCCCCTTCTCCTCCTGCCCCTAATCCCTCCCAGCATCAGAGTCTTTTCCAATGACTCAACTCTTCACATGAGGTGGCCAAAGTATTGGAGTTTCAGCTTTAGCATCAGTCCTTCCAATGAACACCCAGGACTGATCTCCTTTAGAATGGACTGGTTGGATCTCCTTGCAGTCCAAGGGACTCTCAAGAGTCTTCTCCAACACCACAGTTCAAAAGCATCAATTCTTTGGCGCTCAGCTTTCTTCACAGTCCAACTCTCACATCCATACATGACCACTGGAAAAACCATAGCCTTGACTAGACGGACCTTTGTTGGCAAAGTAATGTCTCTGCTTTTGAATATGCTATCTAGGTTGGTCATAACTTTCCTTGCAAGGACTAAGTGTCTTTTAATTTCATGGCTGCAGTCATCATCTGCAGTGATTTTGGAGCCCCCAGAAATAAAGTCTGACACTGTTTCCACTGTTTCCCCATCTATTTGCCATGAAGTGATGGGACCAGATGCCATGATCTTCGTTTTCTGAATGTTGAGCTTTAAGCCAACTTCTTCACTCTCCTCTTTCACTTTCATCAAGAGGCTTTTTAGTTCCTCTTCGCTTTCTGCCATAAGGGTGGTGTCAAATGCATATCTGAGGTTATTGATATTTCTCCCAACAATCTTAATGCCAACTTGTGCTTCTTCCAGCCCAGCGTTATTCACGAGGTACTCTGTATAGAAGTTAAATAAGCAGGGTGACAATATACAGCCTTGACGTACTCCTTTTCCTATTTGAAACCAGTCTGTTGTTCCATGTCCAGTTCTAACTGTTGCTTCCTGACCTGCGTATAGGTTTCTCAAGAGGCAGGTCAGGTGGTCTGGTATTCCCGTCTCTTTCAGAATTTTCCTTTATCAGCTCTTTTTTCTATGAGAGCAAAAGAATTTTGTACATAGATCAGGTTAGATGAGATTAAAGTTTTCACATCAGACCTAAAATCCTTTGTGGCCTTATAAATATTAAAACACTTTAAAAGGCCAGTTTGGGTTTAGGATAGCTCTAAGGACACAGGCTCTTGCCAAGCAGAGTCTGAGAAGACTTCCATGGTCCAGAATGGTCTTGGGAAATGTAGCCACCCTAGAAGCCATTTCTGGGTAAGAGAAATACTTCACTCTTACCCAGGTATTTGGCTCCCCTGTTGGCCAAATTCTTCAGCAACCACAAATCTGAACTAACTTTTGATGTTGGAGTATCATATAAAGTGTCTTCTTTCATTTTTTCTATCTTCCTTTGAAAGACTTGCCAAAACTATTCCCTAACTTGAGCAAAGCAATACCTAAAAGTCCTAAATTTATTTTTTAAATTGTGATACTTGTTATATCACTTTAATCCTGTGTATACAGAGAAATGAGAATTTTAATAGCAATTACAGTTTAAATGTTATTTTTTACAGGTTTTTTTCCCCCTTTTCGGCAATAATACGCTGTTAGAAAGGGCTAAAGTATAAACTGTGTTTTGGCATCTAATTAAGAAATGTTTAGTTTCTCTTAAACTGTGATGGAAAGAAGAAACAGTATTGTTTATATGCTCTTTTTTTCCTCCAGGAAAATTTCATGGAAGTAATTCGAAACCAGGAATTTGTATTATTACCAGCCAGTGAAATTGCAAAGCTCTTAGCCAGTGATGACATGAACATTCCTAATGAGGAGACAATATTGAACGCACTTCTTACTTGGGTTCGTCATGATTTGGAACAGAGACGGAAAGATCTCAGTAAACTTTTGGCTTATATTAGGCTACCTCTTCTTGCACCACAGGTAAACTATTTTTAATTATTTAAAATCAATGCCATAATTTCAACAACTTTGAGTAGACACCATTCCACACATCCTAAGTTCAACAAAACATGGATTGAAAAATTTTTTTAATTCCAGAAAATTCCTAAATGCAAAACTTGAATTTGTTCTGTGCCAGCAACTTTTACATAATATTTACATTGCATTTACAACTCTTTATGTAGGAATTGCATTGTATTAGCTAGGTATTATAGGTAATCCAGAGATGATTTAAAGTATATAGGAAGCTGTGCAGAGGTTAACTGCAAATACTACATATTTAAATTGAGATACTGGTATCCACATAGGTCCTGGTACCAACCCCTTGTCCCCAGAATACTGAGGGACTACTAATTACATTAATGTGAGCTAATTACAGTATGCTAATTGCATTAATTAATGCACATTAATGGTAATTGTGTTAGTCTCTCAGTCGTATCCAACTCTTTGCAACCCCATAGACTGTAGCCCATCAGGCTCTTCTGTCTGTAGGATTCTCCAGGCAAGAATACTGGAGTGGTTGCCATTCCCTTTTGCAGTGGATCTTCCTGACCCAGGATTGAACCTGGGTCTCCTGCATTATAGGCAGATTCTTTACTATCTGAGCCACAAGAGAAGCCCATTAATATTAGCTTGTCTATAGGCTTTTTTCTTAATCTGTTCAATGTGGTTGTTTTATGTATGTTCCTATGAAATGTTAAGGTGAAAAGATAGTGAGCTAAAAAAATTTGGTTTTTTTTCAACCCAGAAAGTCTGACTACCTAAATTGCATTCATTAAGTAACATCATTGCTTTGGGGTTAGTAATTTTATTTGACTCAGCTACAAACCTATCCTAGCAATTGAAGAATTAATAAAGCTGCTAATGAAAGGAACACTGAACTCTAGGAACCAGAAAATTTATATTAATTCATGTGCCACACGTTTATTAAGTATCCACTAAATGCTGGACTCTGATGATAAACAGATTAATGAGACATAGTTCTAACTCTGACATTTTAAAACTCTGTGACTTGGCATGTTCACATACCTTGGTTTCTTCATCTGTCAAGTGGAGATCACATCCTTTCTATCTCACAGGATTTTTATGAGGATCAAAAAGGTGCTCTGAAAAAAAATGTGCTATAAATAAGGATAGTGTATTATCACTATTTTAGAATTGAGAGATACCTAGATGGTGTATTCAAGGCAATTAGTCATAACATATATATATGCATGGTTTCCCTTTTTTACAATTTCAGTTGGAATATACAGAAATTTCCTCTGCCTGCTTGGCTGCTTTGGGGAAGGAAATGGCAACCCACTCCAGTATTGCCTGGAATATCCCATGGACAGAGGAGCCTGGTGGGCTGCAGTCCATGGGCTCATAAAGAGTCGGACATGACTGAGCGACTAACACACACTTGGCTGCTTATTTTGAGGCCTTAAGTAGAGTCCTTGTAAGAAAAGGAAAAAATGAGCTATTAACTGCTCAAGATCAGATTTTGTTGTTGTTGTTTCAAGTGCTGTGTGTTTTGTTTGGTTTGTATTTATCTTGAGCATTATGTATTTCCAGCTGTTGTGAGCAAAAGTTACTGTGCTCTCTACCTTACAGAAACAAAAATCAGTGTGATACTTTACAAGAATCACTTCCCTCTTCAGAGGTAGAATATTATATGAATTCATAGGAGTGAAACTGCATGACTTGACAATTCAGGAAAAATAACATCATAAAACATGTCTAAAAATCGGATTTAAAGAGGACTATTTTTACTGCTATCCAGCCTAATTTTTTTCCTTATCCTTCTCTGCTGCTGCTGCTGCTGCTAAGTTGCTTCAGTCATGTCTGACTCTGTGCGACCCCATAGACGGCAGCCCACCAGGCTCCCCCGTCCCTGGGATTCTCCAGGCAAGAACACTGGAGTGGGTTGCCATTTCCCTCTACAATGCATGAAAGTGAAAAGAGAAAGTGAAGTAGCTCAGTCGTATCTGACTCTTCGCGACCCCATGGACTGCAGCCCACCAGGCTCCTCCGCCCATGGGATTTTCCAGGCAAGAGTACTGGAGTTGGGTGCCATTGCCTTATCCGATCCTTCTCTAGAGGAAAGAAAATGAAGTCTGAAAAATCCTAGTATACTTTGAAAAGAACCTGTGCAATTACGTAACCTGACAATTTACTTCAGCCTTGTAGTTTCAAATATTTATGATACTGTATTTGCATGACTCTCAGAGACCTTTAGAATTTCTTTTATCCAGGATACTGCTGATAATCATAGTCATAAGATCTTATGAGTTGAAAGGCATGTTGGAGATCATTTAGTCTAACACCTGTTCTACGAATGAAATAACAGATTAAAAAACTAAAGCCATACGTTCAAAATCACAAAGTGATTGCATAAATCATGTTCTTCGGCACTGTGGTTTTATTTGACTTTAGATTAGAGCTAATAAGAGACAGGGGCTTCCCTGGTGGCTTAGTGATAAAGAATCCACCTGCTAATGCAGGAGACACAAAGAGACTCTGGTTCGATCCTTGGATTGGGAAGATCCCCTGGAGAAGGAAATGGCAACCCACCAATATTCTTGCCTGGGAAATCCCATAGACAGAGGAGCCTGGTGAGCTACAGTCCATGCGGTTGTGTAAAAGTTGGACATGACTTAGCGACTGTAGAGGTAGACCTTGAACTCAAATAAAGTGACATGCCTCTTCTACTGAACTGTCCTGCCTCTTGAATGTACTCCGTGTAAAATTGCTGGGTAGGGAGGATATCAGGTGGAGGAAGAAAACGATTAAAAAGGAAATCAGTAATTACAATATAATGAGATAAAGTCTGTGATAGACGTGGCATTATGAAAGCAGTTGGAGTGGTCCACCTAGACTGATAGTAGAGAAGCTAGGAAAATTTCTGATGTGTCACTCAATTTGCAAGCCAAGTTAGTCGCCCAAAAGAATGGGCATGATAGCCCAGAAAAGATAGGAGTCCTGGTTATAGAGCCGTGAGCAAATATATCATGTTCTGAAATCTGAAGATAGCATGCATGGCTAAAGTTACAGAAACAAAAAGGACGATATTGAGAGATGAGACTAGAGAGGGAAACAGACCAGATTGTGGAGGAATTCTAGTCATGCCAAAGAACTGGGATTTTTTTATCTAAAAGCAATGAGGAAGCACTAAAGGATTTTAAGTAGGGAATGGCATAATTATCCTTTTATTTTAGAAAGATCCTGTGATTGCATTGCAGAAAATAGATTGGAGGGATCAAAGTAGAAACCTGCTAAGGAAGACTGTTGGATTCCGACCAGTGAATTAAGCACTTAAAAAAAAAAAAAGTGGAGGTAGAGAAATTAATTAAATTAATTACAACAGTCAAGAGCTATTTAGGAGGTAGGATTGATACACTGGAATGATTGAATGTACAAGGTGAAAAATAGAAAGAGTCCAGAATAATTCAGATTTGCGCAATGAGATTGCTGAAGGTGCTGTCAGTTAATACAGAATACAGGATGCCGCATTAATTTTGAAGGTGGGGAAGGAAGTAGAAGTACATTCCCAGAGCTTATTGACACCTTTAATCCTTTTAGAGTCTAAGAAGAAGTTTTAGAAACTACTTATTTAGGTTGTTGAAGCCAAGGGGAAGAGAGTGACACCAAGCAAAGACAACATTAAAGCACTAGAGGTGGAACCCTAGGAGATACTAATATTTAGTGGTAGTCCCAAATCTGCCTAAATAACTGTAGTACTATTAAAAAGAGATTGCAAGTTCAAGAAAGGCAATTTTAACATCATTAGATGCTGCAGAGAAGACAGATAAGGACAGTAAATGCATTAGATCAGCCCAGTGTTTCTCGAAGTGAGTTCCCCAACTGTAAGATCAGTACCACGTGGGTAATTGTTTAAAATGAAAATGATTAGTCTTCCACCTACTAAATCTGAAACTCCGGTTGTGTTTTAATAAGCCCTCAGTGCATCTGATGCACACTCAAATTTGAGAACCACTGTCTTAGCCCAGGGAGTAGCAACGATGGAAGCCGCATTGCTCTGTATAATTTAAACAAGTTAATAACACCTCTTTGAGCAATTTTTTTTTCTACAGTGATAATACTGTATGGCACTATTATGGCATTCAGAGATACTAGCTAGGTTCTTTTTTTTCCTTACTAAAAGTAAAGGGCAGATTTGGAGAATTAGAGTTGTCAAGTGATAAAGTATTGAAGTAGACTCTAAAATCATCAAGAAAATCTTGGATTATATTCTGAATGTTTTATTTTAAAAGATAGGAAAAGGATGAAATTCCTAAGAGAGTAGATCGGAAAACTTCTCTTCACAGACACGGAAGAAGATAACTATGTGGGGATGGATGTTAACTAGACTTACAATGGTAGTCATTTTCCAATATATAGATATGTCAAATCATTACGCTGTACATCTAAAGCTAATGTTATATGTCATTTATATCTTAATAAAAAATAAAAGTGACAAATGAAAGCAAAATCAAATAAATGACTATAAGTGCCTATCACAAATAAGTGCCTATCAAATAAATGACTGATTTAAAAAAAATTACCATTACATCTAGTTACCTAAAGAATTTATTTTCACAAAATAATTCCTTTCTCATAGTTTTAACCCTACTCTGTTGGTAAGAAATATTCTCTTTTTAGCCTAACTATAATGAGTTCAACCTACATATAGTCATTTTATTGTAGTGTCTCCTTAAAATAATATAGGAAATAATATATATTATTATAATCCTCAACCAAATAATCATTTTAGTGTGGCTCTATTTTTAAACTCTGAATAATCCAGAGGATAGGTGTGTGTGGTTTTATTTTACCTTTGAAAGCATTCCAGACTTTTCTATTCGATCCTATTTTAAACAGTGTGGATGAAAATGCAGTTGGCCCTCAAACAGCATGGGGATTATTCTGTGTATAACATATCACCTGCCCTCCATCTGAGATTCCTCCATATCTATGCATTCAACTAACCATGGATTATGTCATACTGTAGTATTTATTGTTGAAAAATATCTATGTATAAGTGGACCTTCATGGTTCATATCCATGTTGTTCTAGGGTCAACTGCATTAGGGCATTATTTTAAATACTTTGATACCTAAATTCTTAATATTCCCAATGATTAGTCTGCATTACAAGTATTGTGGTCTCCACTATTCTGTTCTCAATTCTCATTATTGTTTTTTACTAAAATTCAGAAATATAAAACAAATCAGTATTTATCTTTAGCATTCTTTTAATTTACAAGTTTGGGGTACCAAAACACTTTTTAAAGCCTATGGAGTTCATAAATCATTCACATTATGTTTTTCACTCTAAGTAGTATTGGGGGGAAATATTAGTATTGGGGGGAGATAGTTTTAGTACAAATCATATCAGTTTAGTTCAGTCGCTCAGTTGTGTCCTACTCTTTGTGACCCCATGGACTACAGCACACCAGGTCTCCCTGTCCATCACCAGTTCCCAGAGCCTACTCAAACTCATGTCCATTGTGTTGGTGATGCCATCCAACCTTCTCATCCTCGGTTGTCACTTCTCCTCCTCGGTTGTCACCTTCTCCTCCCACCTTCAATTTTTCCCAGCATCAGGATCTTTTCCAGTGAGTCAGTTCTTCGCATCAGGTGGCCAAAGTATTGAAGTTCAACTTCAGCATCAGTCCTTCCAATGAATATTCAGGGCTGATTTCTTTAGAATTGACTGGTTGGATCTCTTTGCAGTTCAAGGGACTCTCAAGAGTCTTCTCCAACACCACAGTTCGACAGCATCAATTCTTCGGTGCTCAGCTTTCTTTATAGTCCAACTCTCACATCCATACATGACTACTGGAAAAACCATGGCTTTGACTAGATGGACCTTTGTTGACAAAGTAATGTCTCTGCTTTTGAATATGCTATCTTAAGTTGGTCATAACTTTTATTCCAGGGAGCAAGCATCTTTTAAATTTCATGGCTTCATGGCTGCAGTCACCATCTGCAATGATTTCGGAGCCCCCAGAAATAAAGTCTGTCACTGTTTCCATTGTTTCCCCATCTATTTTCCATGAAGTGATAGGACCAGATGCCATGATCTAAGTTTTCTGAATGTTGAGTTTTAAGCTAACTTTTTCACTCTCCTCTTTTACTTTCATCAAGAGACTCTTTAGTTCTTTGCTCTCTGCCAGGAGGGTCATGTCATCTGCATATCTGAGGTTATTGATATTTCTCCTGGAAATCTTGATTCCAGCTTGTACTTCATCCAGCCCGGCATTTCACATGATGTACTCTGCATATAAGTTGAATAAGCAGGGTGACAATACACAGCCTTGACATACTCCTTTACCGATTTGGAACCAGTGTGTTGTTCTGTGTCTCATTCTAACTGCTGCTTCTTGACTTGCATACAGATTTCTCAAGAGGCAGGTCAAGTGGTCTGATATTCCCGTCTCTTTTAAGAATTTTCCACAGTTTTTTGTGATCCGCACAGTCAAAGGGTTTGGTGTAATCAATAAAGCAAAAGTAGAAGTTTTTCTGAAACTCTGTTGTTGCTTCGATGATCCAGCGGATGTTGGCAATTTGATCTCTGGTTCCTCTGCCTTTTCTAAATCCATCTGGAAGTTCATGGTTCATGTACTGTTGAAGCCTGGCTTGGAGAATTTTGAGCATTACTTTACTAGTGTGTGAGATGAGTGCAATTGTGTGGTAGTTTGGACATTCTTTGGCATTGTCTTTCTTTGGGATTGGAATGAAAACTGACCTTTTCCAGTCCTGTGGCCACTGCTGTGTTTTGCAAATTTGCTGACATTTTGAGTGCAGCACTTTCACAGCATCATCTTTTAGGATTTGAAATAGCTCAGCTGGAATTCCATCACCTCCACTGGCTTTGTAGTGATGCTTCCTAAGGCCCACTTGACTTTGCATTCCAGGATGTCTGGCTCTAGGTGAGTGTTCACACCATCATGGTTATATGGGTCATGAAGATCTTTTTCTGTGTATTTTTGCCACCTCTTAATATCTTCTGCTTCTGTTAGGTCCATACCATTTCTGTCCTTTGCATGAAACGTTTCCTTGATATCTCTAATTTTCTTGAAGAGATCTGTAGTCTTTCCCAGTCTATTGTTTTCCTCTATTTCTTTGCACTGATAGCTGAGGAAGGCTTTCTTTTCTCTCCTTGCTATTCTTTGGAATTCTGCATTCAATTGGTTATATCTTTCCTTTTCTCCTTTGCCCTTAGCTTCTCTTTTCTCAGCTATTTGCAAGGCCTTGTCAAGTATGTGAGTGAAGATAAAAGTTTACAAATTGAACATGTTTCTCATCTCTTCTAAATGTTTCCACTTTAATAATTTGCCATTCTTTTTTGGTAGAGAAAGTACATGGTATTACCCTAAAATGCAGAGTATATGAGAGTCTGTATTTCGTTGTCCTTTCTCGGTGCCTTCTGAATCGTTTTCCAAGTGATGCCTGGTCTTGCATTCATCTGATGCTTATATTACTGGATTCATATTTTCTTCCATTACTGTCATCTCTCTACTTAAATATAATTAATCCCATTTACTCATAAATTATAGATACTGTCAGCATGCTAAGAAATATATTTTACTGTAGTAGCAGTTGAGTCTTCTAAGACTTTACTTTCTACAGTTTTTTCACATTTATTTTTATTTAGAAAGGACTGAAGCCTTTATGTATAACAAGTAATAGAAATACTGAGATTAAATGAGCCATTTGATGCATATTCATTAGTGACTTGTAACAAGTATGTTTTGTGTGCATAGGATAACATGGAATGATTAATATCAGAATTTACACTCTGCCTTAGATAGATCCTGAGACTTACATCTTTTTTTTCAGTTTTAATGTTTGTTTTTATTAAAATATAGTTGATTTACAATATTGTTAATTTCTGTTGTACCTCAAAATGATTCAGTTATACACATGTATAAATTCTTTTTAATATTCCTTTCCATTATGGTTTATCATAAGATACTGAATGTAGTTTCCTGTGCTATCAGTTATATATAATAATTTATATCTGCCATCCCTAACCTCCCACTCCATTTTTGCCTCAACCCCCTCCACCTTAAAAATCACCAATCTGTTCTCTATGTTGGACTTCTGTCTCAATTTGGCTTTTTTTGCCTTTCACATGCTGTTCTCAGTTGCCAGATGCCACAAACTATTTTAGAGTTACTTTTGTTGGAGACTTCCTTCTCTTCCATTATCAAAATATGAACATATTCTCAACATTATTAGCCATTGAGTAAATACAAAGTAAACTCAGATTTTTCACCCACTCAAGTGGCTGAAAAGAGAAGACAGTAATAATTGTTGGTGAGAATGTAGAGAAACAGGAACCCTAGTAGATAGCTGGTGGGAATATAAATTGTGCAAACACCTTCTAAAACAGTTTGGCAGTTTCTTAAGCAGTTAACATAAATGTACCATATGACCTAACAATTCTACTCCTGAAAACATATCTACATAAAGACTTGCACACAAATGTTCTTAGCAGCCTTATTCATAATAGCCAAAAACTTGATTGTAAGTGCCTATCAGTTGGTGAATGGTTAGATAAAATACGATGCATCCATACAATGAAGTGTATTCAACAGTAAAAAGAAATGGATACTGATACATGTTACATATTGATGAACCTCAAAAACATGATAAGTAAAAAAAGCAAGATGCAGGAGACCATGCATTGTATGATCCAATTTATACAAAGCATCTAAAGGCAAATCTGTAGAGACAGATTAGAGCTTGGAACAGTAGATAGGAACCGAGATTAACAGTGAGCAGACATTCAGGATCTAATCAGGGTGATGAGAATGTTCCAAAACTGTTTTTATAGTAATGGTTGCACAACTTGGTAAATTTACTAAAAATCACTGAACTGTATACTTGAAATGGTGAATTATACAGTATATAAAATATACCTTACATTGTCAAATACAATCCTGCAGTATATCAAAAGGGTAATACAGTATGACCAGGAAGATCTTTTTCCAAGAATTTAAGAATGGTTGAGTGTTAGGAAATCTGTCAAGGTAATTATATCAGTAATTTAAAGGAGAAAAAGCCATATAATCATATCACTAGCTGTATAAAAGATATTTGGAAAGAATTAACCATTCTTAATTTTAAAACTCTAAAATAGGGAGAGAAGAAAACAACATATCTATAATAAAGATAAATCATTTAAACATAGTAAAAAATTAAATGCTATAGTAACTATTATCCTAAATAGTGAAACACTGAAACCATATCAATTTAAACTATAAGATGGATACTCTTTATCACTCTAATTATTTAACATTGCTTGGAAGGTTTTAGCAATTGCATCAATGAAATGAAAATGATATAATTGGTGTATACATTACAAAAAGGTGTAACTGTCCCTATTTGGCAGTTATTATGACTGTATGCCTAACAGGTAGAATTTGATAAGGGAATATGGTGAAGTAGTAGGTTAAAATACAAATATGCAGTAATCAATAGAATTTTTGTCCTCCAGCAAAAATGCAAAGTGTAAATTCAACAATTTATTTCTAGTAGCAATGAAAATAATAAAACTTGTAGGCATATAGTTAATAAAAGGTATGTTACCTACATGAAGAAAACTAAACAATGGGATGGCTTCTTGAGCTGAAAGATGTATTATAAAGATGAATTCTCCCAAAATTGATAAATTTAATGCAGTTGCTATTAGAATTCAAACGGGATCAAGATGGTGAAGGGGAATTAGACAAATCTGTCTTAAGTTTATATGGAAAGTAAAGACTCAAAAATAGCCCAGAAAATTATTAAAATGAATAGTGAAGGTAGATTTATGTCAGATAAGCAAAAAACGTCATGAGACACTGTAATAGGGATTTCCTTGACAGTCCAGTGGTTAAGACTTCGCCTTCCAATGCAGGGGGTGCTGTTTCCATCCTTGGTCTGGGAAGTAAGATCCTACATGCCCCATGGCCAAAAAACCAAATCATAAAGCAAGCAATATTGTAATAAATTCAATAAAGACTTTTTAAAAAAGATACTCTAGTATTAGGAAAGGAATAGACAAATATATCAGTGGAACAGAATAGAGAATCAAAAAACAGATTTCATATATCTTGAGACTACTGTGACCAAGGGTCAATTCAGTTGAGAAATGGGGGGAATTATTTTGGTCTAGAACTAGCTATTCATTTGGAAGAAAAAGTATTTCCCAACTCATACTCTGTTTAAAAATTAACTTCATATGAATTAGTATCCTAAATGAAACAAATAAGGCAATAAAGAGGTAAGTAGGGGGATGGAGAACCAAGCACAAAAGAAGAGAAAGTCATCTTTTTTTTTTTTAATTCATCTTTTAAATGTAGGGTGTAACCATATTTATGCATTTATGTAAAATTACATAGGTAAAAAACATAGAATTCAATGAAGTACAAGGAATTTTAGTTCTTTTAAAATAATCACCATTTGGAATTCTTTGCCCCTTGGAAAAATTGGGAAGTTTGTTTTTGCTGTTGTTGCTGGTTGAACATTCTTTAGAGAGGTCAGATAAATGCAGTCTAATTAGTCAACTCCCACTTATAACTATTCTTCAGTTAAAACTATTTCTAACTTACTAAAATGATTTAGAAAATCTTGAAAATATAGAAACATACCAGAAAAGTTATTTTAAAAAGCACCAGTTTCCCCACTACCCAGAGATAAGCAATATTAAGATTTTAAAGCATACCACTTTTCCTTAGTCCTGTTTTTCAGTAAAATGTAAATTTTGTAACTGTTGAATATTTTAGTTAAAAATAGATGTCCAGACTTGGATTTTTTTTAATGAAAAAATTTCCATTTGTGAACATTTGTGTTTATTCTTTTAGCCTCATTATTTTCTTCATCAGTCAGTATACATACTCATTATTTTTTTCTAGTTCCTAGCAGACATGGAAAATAATGCACTTTTTCGAGATGATATAGAATGTCAGAAACTAATTATGGAAGCAATGAAGTATCACTTACTACCAGAGAGACGGCCCATGTTACAGAGTCCTCGGACAAAACCTAGGAAGTCAACTGTTGGTACATTATTTGCAGTTGGAGGAATGGATTCAACAAAAGGTATTAAATAATCTTTTATTTGAAGAAACACACAAAATGAATTTTTGTTTTTCTTTGAAGTATAGTTGATTCACAGTGTTGTTAGTGTGAGGTGTACAGCAAAGTGATTCAGTTGTACATAGCCATATATCCACTCTTTTTAAGATTCTTTTCCCATATGGGTCATTACAGAATATTGAATGCCCTTTGCTATACAGTAGGTCCTTATTAGTTATCTATTTTATATATAGTAATATGTATATGCCAATCCCAGTTTCCCAATTTATCCCTCCCCTCTTTTCCTTGTTAACCATAAGATTGTTTTCTACATCTATAACTCTTATCTCTCTTGTAAAGAAGTTCATTTGTACCTTTTTTTAAGATTCCAGATATAAGCTATATCATATGATATTTGTCCTTCTCTGACTTACTTCACTCAGTGTGACATTCTCTAGGTCCATCCATGTTGGTGCAAATGGCATTATTTTGTTCTTTTTAATGGCTGAGTAGTATTCCATTATATATGTGTATCATATATATATGTATACCACATCTTTTTTATCCATTCATCTGTCAGTGGACATTTAGGTTGCTTTCTTGCCTTGGCTATTGTAAACAGTGCTGCAGTGAACATTAGGGTACATGTATCTTTTTGAAAGAAACATAAAAAATGAATTAGTAATAACTAAGGCTTATGAGCTCCTTGGAGAAATAGCTGATTCTAGCACTGAGGTAGGAAAAGGACAAGATAAGCCTAGAACAACTTGTAGTGCCAGAGGAAGTGCCCAATGATGGAAACCGGTCAAGAGATACAGCAGACAGTTTGTAAGGGCTACCACTGTCCAAACCTGGGATAATTTCAACATCAAAATAAATAATGGGAGCAAAAGATTATAAGTAAGTATTCATGAATTCATACTGATACAAACAGAAGGAGAAGGGAATGTTCTTCCTTACAGTAGAATACCAACTAATTAAAATATGGAAGCAAAGATGGGATTAGAAAAATCGCCATTTGGCAGTCATCATATTAATAAGTAATTCAGTCAATCATCAGTTCTCTAAGACTCATAGGTGAAAGTTTTTGAGAGCAGGATCTTTTGTCTCAAAGTATCTCCCAGTCACCTGCTTATTAGTCAAGCATAAGTTAGGTCTTACAGTAGAGAAACTTGACACACAACACCTAAACCAAATAATCAAAGGTCATATTGCTAGTAAAGAGACTAACCAGCAGCCTGTGCTTATGTGATGTACTGAGAACTCACCTGGACGTCTGTGATATTCTTGCCAAAAGTATATAATCTGGACTTAATCATAAGAAAAAGACAAACAAATTCAAATTGAGAGACATGCTCCAAAATAACTTACCTGAAGTATTCCAAAATGTCAACATCATGAAATAAAAAAAAAAAAGATTTAGGAATTTGTCTCTGTCATATGTCTTACAGAGATATGACAGCTTTTACAATACATTTTCTTGGATTTTCTTTTACTATGAAGGACATTAAAATGAAAGTTGCTCAGTCATGTCTGACTCTTTGCAACCCCATGGATAGTCCATGGAATTCTCCAAACCAGAATACTGGAGTAGGTAGCTGTTCCCTTCAGGGGATCTTCCCAACCCACAGATCGAACTCAGGTCTCCCACATTGCAGGCGGATTCTTTACCAGCTGAGCCACAAGGGAAGCCCAAGAATACTGGATGGGTAGCCTATCCCTTCGCCAGTGAATCTTCCCAACCCAGGGGTCAAACCGGAGTCTCCTGCATTGCAGACAGATTCTTTACCAGCTGAGCTGCCAGGGAAGCCATAATTGGAACAAATGATGAAATCCAAATAAGATCTGTAGATTAGATAGCAGCATTGTATATATGTTAATTTCCAGATTTTGATGATTATATTGTGGTTTTGTAAGAGGATTTCTGGTTTAGAAGAAGCAACACTGAAATATTTAGGGATACAGGGGCATCATGTTTCCCAGTGGCTCAGTGGTAAAGAACCCACTTGCAATACAGGAGATGTGGGTTCAATCACTGGATCAGGAAGATTTCCTGGAGGAGGATATGACAACCCACTCCAGTATTCTTGTTTAGGAAATGCCATGGACAGAGAGGCCTGGCAGGCCACAGTCTGGGGTCACAAAGAGTCAGACACGACTGAACGACTAAGCATGCATGGTCATCAGTTTTGCAACTTACTCTGATGAAACAGTTCAGAAAAACATTCATGCCTACACATGTACATGCATAGAAAACAAATGTAAAATATAAATATGCAGGAAATCTAGGTCAGGAGTATATGGAAATCTTTGTACCCTTCTTGTAGCATTTGTTATTCATAGTAACATTAATAACAACAAACACCATGCCCAATGCCTACTCAATGCTAGGTATTGTGCTAGAAGCTTTCTGTTTATGTGTATTTTTTCTCATCATATGTTGACCTCCTCTTCCTCTGAATTCCTAGTACTAATAATTTGCAGGCTCCTGACAATACCTCTGACTTCTGGCTACCGCTGTGGTCTCAGTTCTCTTGTATTACTTGTATGACTAAAACACTTGATACAGTGATCATATCTAAAGGTTTCTCCTCTATGTGATATTTCTAAGAAATATCAAAATGTGAGCTCTAATTGAAAATCTTGCATTGTTATTTAACTTTTAAGTTATAAAATATAAATAAATATAAATATAGCTATTATTGCACATAGCATATAGTGCTATGTATATATAGATGCTTAAGTTTTAAAAATAGACTTGATGACTCAGTGTTACAGAAATACATAAAGATAACTGATTGGAGTTATAATGTAAGTATTTGAACATTTTTGGAGATGTCCACTGTCCAGATAACTGATCTGCAGATACTTATTAAATAACCTGCTATATGTCTGGAACTGGTGCTTAGCTTTGTAGTCATTACCAACACTTACTCTTCTCCTCAGTCTTTCCTTCTCTTTTTCAAGGCTTTAAGTGTTATCTCTGTATTAATTATACTCTCACATTTTGATTTTTTTATAATTTATTTTATTGAAGTATAGTTGATTTACAGTATTGTGTTAATTTCTGCTCTATAGCAAAGTGATTCAGTTCTGTATCATCCTTTTATTTTCTTTTCCATGATGGTTTATCATAGGATATTGAATATATAGTTCCCTGTGCTATACAGTAGGACCTTGTTGTTTAACATTTTCTATAAAATGGTTTGCATTTGCTAATCCCAAACTCCTAGTTCATCCCTCCCCCACCACCCCTCCTCCTTGGCAACCACATCTATTCTCTATGCCAGTGAGTCTGTTTCTGTTTGGTAGATAAGTTCATTTGTGTCATATTTCAGATTCCACAAAATAAGTCTTGCACTTTGATTTTATTCTCATATTTCCAACTTGTATAAAATACCTATTTGACGTTTGGTTTTCAGCTTAAACGTCATGTATTCAAATCTTCTCTGACCATGTCTCTCAGACTTGAGAAGTTGTGATCATAGTTCAGTGCTCTTCAGAGGACATCAACTCTGGCTCATGTAAGCAAATAAGGAATTTATTGGAAGGCTACTGAGAAATGGATAGGACTACATCCACTGTCCCTGCGTCTTTATAAATCCTGCTTTAGGTTTTAAATTCCAAGTTCAGACATCCATTTGACTAGCTTTAGGTCAGTCATAGGCCCTAAAATTCCAAAGACAATGACTGTCTTAAGTCCAAAAAAGAGGGGTTGTATGTATACATATGACTGCTTCACTTTGCTGAACGGTAGAAACTAACACAACATTGTAAAGTAACTATACTCCAATAAAATTTTTTTTAAAAAAGAAAGATCTGCCTTTTCAGTTTTCTGAGAGATGGGTTCCTGGCTCCCATCAAGGCTCATACATACATAGGAAGAGTCCCCAAACTTGGGAAAGGAACTTGAATTCTAAGTAGCCAAGTAAACAATACTTATCTCCTCTCTCCTTCTCTCTCTCAAACTTACATTCTGATAGTCACCAAGTGACTTCTTTCAAATGACTCCTGATTCTTTCAAATCTCCACTGCTGTCTTGATAATTCCAGTTAGCCTTCTCTCAACTCACAAATTTTGATTATGTTAATTTTGTGGGAATAGCATTCATTATATTGTTAATAAACGTCAGGCGTTATGCTAAGGGCTTGACCTACATTGTTTCATTTCATCTTCCTAGCAACTTTCAGAGCTGTATGTTATTACTGCCCTCTTTTACAGAAGAGGATACTGAGACAGAGAAGTTAAATAACTTTCCTAGGCTCACACAGCTAATTAGCGATGGAATCGATGCAGATAGGCATTTTGACTTTGGACACTGTACTCTGCTTAATTCCCATGTTAACTCTTCTGTTAACATGCCACTGCTCTGCTCAAAAGCTTCAGCAATCTTTATTTCTTTACTGCATTAAGTATAAATTTCTCTCTCTAGGTTTCAAGACTTTCTGTAATCTGGCCTTTGCAGTTTGACCAAATTTACTTCTAAGTCTCTCTTAATAATCAAATACTCTGAGGTTCTGTCCTACTTAAGCTATCTTCCAAGGCCTTATCTTATTCCCAATGTCTTCATAATGAAGAGCAATTTGCATTAGTTAGATAGGAGTCTTGATTATTGAGTTCTTGGTCCCTTCATATATCTGTTTAGTATAGACCCCTCAAATGAGCTAGTAATGGTTTTCTAAATAGCCGCTAAAATGATATCAGGATATATTTGTACTTACTTTTTTTTTAAAGGTCAATCCTTCAGTATAAATTAGGGAAATTCCAAGCTTTTACATAGGATTTTTACAATTACTAAGGTTTTGTTATTTGGAGATAACATTTTTTAAGATACATGTTTCAGATTTTAAAATCTTACATCTTTAAGAATTACATTTGATATTAACAAAAGAATTTTTAGTTACTAGTTCATATGACTCTGATACTGCTTAGTGAACTGGATCTAAAAGGAATAACTTAAAATACAAATTAGGAGAGATAATTAGCAGGGCCTTTTTATTTGAGGAAGAAAGAAGTTTTTAAGGTCAAGTTTAGAGTGATAATTCAAGTACACTATTACATAAAATATTTGTATCAGTAAAGTCTCATTTTGGCTAAAAATCACAAAGATTATTCAAATTCAAAAATATTTTTCAATAGCTGCTGTATGCAACAGAGTCTATTATATGACATTTGAGAATGCTGCGATGGAGAAAGACTCAGTGTTTATCACAAATAGCTTAAAGCTTTTATAAGGTAGATAAAAACAGTAAAACTAATTTAGGGAAAATGTATGCATACACACAGCCCTGGTGTCTCAGCAGTAAAGAGTTTGCCTGCCTGCAAAGAGACTCAGTAGGAGCTATGGGTTCAGTTCCTGGGTCTGGAAGATCCCCTGGAGAAGGAAATGACAACCCACTGCAGTATTCTTGCCTGGAAAATCCCATGGACAGAGCAGCTTGGCGGGCTGCAGTCCATGGAGTTGCAAAACGAACCAGATACAACTTATCAACTAAACAACAACAGAAGTATGCATACACACAGGTATTAAAGACTTTCAAGGTTTCTTGCCATATGTATAATGGCAAAACTGTTTCTAAATTTTAGGAGACAACAATAGCATCAGTGCTCTGATGACCTAGTTGTGACAAATATTTCAGAATAAATGCTTGTCTTGATTGTAGTGCTATAATAGCACTGATTGCATGTTGTATTAGAAGCTTAGAAGAGAGAAGTAAAGTAGATACTAATTGAACTGTTTATAACTGAGGGTTTTCCTCTATTTCTTTGCATTGATCACTGAAGAAGGCTTACTTATCTCTCCTTGCTATTCTTTGGAACTCTGCATTCAAATGGGTATATCTTTCCTTTTCTCTGCTTTTTGCTTCACTTCTTTTCACAGCTATTTGTAAGGCCTCCTCAGACCCCCATTTTGCTTTTTTGCATTTCTTTTTCTTGGTGATGGTCTTGATTCCTGTCTCCTGTACAATGTCACGAACCTCTGTCCATAGCTCATCAAGCACTGTCTATCAGATCTAGTCTCTTAAATCTATTTCTCACTTCCACTGTATAGTCATAAGGGGTTTGATTTAGGTCATACCTGAATGATCTAGTGATTTTCTCCACTTTCTTCAATTTCAGTCTGAATCTAGCAATAAGGAGTTCATGATCTGAGCCACAGTCAGCTCCTGGTCCTGTTTTGCTGACTGTATAGAGCTTCTCCACCTTTGGCTGCAAAGAATATAATCAGTCTCCTTTCAGTGTCGACCATCTGGTGATGTCCATGTGTGGAGTCTTCCCTTGTGTTGTTGGACGAGGGTGTTTCTATGACCAATGTGTTCTCTTGGCAGAAGTCTATTAGCCTTTGCCCTGCTTCACTGTGTACTCCAAGGCCAAATTTGCCTGTTACTCCAGGTGTTTCTTGACTTCCTCCTTTTGCATTCCAGTCCCCTATAATGAAAAGGACACCTTTTTTAGGTGTTAGTTCTAAAAGGTCTTATAGGTCTTCATAGAACTGTTCAACTTCAGCTTCTTCAGTGTTACTGGTCAGGGCATAGACTTGGATTACTGTGATATTGAATGGTTTGCCTTCGAAACAAACAGAGACCATTCTGTCATTTTTGAGATTGCATCCAAGTACTGCATTTTGGACTCTTTTGTTGACCATGATGGCTACTCCATTTCTACTAAGGGATTCCTGCTCACAGTAGTAGATATAATGGTCAACTGAGTTAAATTCACCCATTCCAGTCCGTCTTAGTTTGCTGATTCCTAGAATGTTGATGTTCACTCTTGTCATCTCCTGTTTGACCACTTCCAGCTTGACTTGATTCATGGACCTAATAACATTCCAGGTTCCTATGCAATATTGCTCTTTACAGCATTGGACCTTGCTTCTATCACCAGTCACATCCACAACTGGGTGGTGTTTTTGCTTTGGCTCCATCCCTTCATTCTTTCTGGAGTTATTTCTCCACTGATCTCCAGTAGCATATTGGGCACCTGATGACCTGGGGAGTTCCTCTTTCAGTATCCTATCATTTTGCCTTTTCATACTGTTCATGGGGTTCTCAAGGCAAGAATACTGAAGTGGTTTGCCATTACTTCTCCAGTGGACCACATTCTGTCAGACCTCTCCACCACGACCCGTCAATCTTATGTGGCCCCCCACACAGCATGGCTTAGTTTCATGAGTTAGATAAGGCTGTGGTCCGTGTGATCAGATTGACCTGTTGTCTGTGATTGTGGTTTCAGTCTCTCTGCCCTCTGATGCCCTCTCTCAGTGCCTACCATCTTACTTGGGTTTCTCTTACCTTGGATGTAGGGTCTCTATTCATGGCTGCTCCAGCTAGGCGCAGCCACTGCTCCTTACCTTGGACGTAGGGTAGCTCCTCTCGGCTACTGCCAAGAATGGGAAAGACTAGAGATCTTTTCAAGAAAATTAGAGATACCAGGGGAACATTTCATGCAAAGATGGGCAAAATAAAGGACAGAAATGGTAGGGACCTAACAGAAGCAGAAGATATTAAGAAGAGGTGGCAAGAATACACAGAGGAATTGTACAAAAGGGATCTTGACGACCCAGATGATCACAATGGTGTGATCACTCACCTAGAGCCAGACATCCTGGAATGTGAAGTCTAGTGGGCCTTAGGAAGCATCACTACGAACAAAGCTAATGGAGGTGATGGAATTACAGTTGAGCCATTTCAAATTCTGGAAGATGATGCTGTGAAAGTGCTGCACTCAGTATGCCAGCAAATTTGGAAAACTCAGCAGTGGCCACAGGACTGGAAAAGGTCGGTTTTCATTCTAATCCCAAAGAAAGGCAATGCCAAAGAATGTTCAAACTACTGCACAATTGCACTCATCTCACACGCTAGTAAAGTGATGCTTAAAATTCTCCAAGCCAGGCTTCAGCAATACGTGAACTGAATTTCCAGATGTTCAAGCTGGTTTTCGAAAAGGCAGAGGAACCAGAGATCAAATTGCCAACATCCGCTGGATCATGGAAAAAGCAAGAGAGTTCCAGAAAAACATCTATTTCTGCTTTATTGACTATGCCAAAGCCTTTGACTGTATGGATCACAGTAAACTGGAAAATTCTTCAAGAGATGAGAATACCAGACCACCTGACCTGCCTCTTGAGAAATCTGTATGCAGGTCAGGAAGCAATAGTTAGAACTGGACATGGAACAACAGACTGGTTCCAAATAGGAAAAGGAGTACGTCAACGCTGTATATTGTCACCCTGCTTATTTAACTTATTTGCAGAGTACATCGTGAGAAACGCGGGGCTGAAAGAGCACAGGCTGGAATCAAGATTGCTGGAGAAATATCAATAACCTCAGATATGCAGATGACACCAGCCTTATGGCAGGAAGTAAAGAAGAACTAAAATGCCTCTTGATGAAAGTAAAAGAGGAGAGTGAAAAAGTTGGCCTAAAGCTCAACATTCAGAAAATGAAGATCATGGCATCTGGTCCCATCACTTCATGGGAAATAGATGGGGAAACAGGGGAAACAGTGTCAGACTTTATTTTGGGGGGCTCCAAAATCACTGCAGATGGTGACTGCAGCCATGAAATTAAAAGATGCTTGCTCCTTGGAAGAAAAGTTATGACCAACCTAGATAGCATATTGAAAAGCAGAGACATTACTTTACCAGCAAAGGTCCGTCTAGTCAAGGCTATGGTTTTTCCTGTGGTCATGTATGGATGTGAGAGTTGGACTGTGCAGAAGGCTGAGCGCCGAAGAGTTGATGCTTTTGAACTGTGGTGTTGGAGAAGACTCTTGAGAGTCACTTGGACTGCAAGGAGATCCAACCTGTCCATCCTAAAGGAGATCAGTCCTGGGTGTTCATTGGAAGGACTGATGTTGAAGCTGAAACTCTTAATGCTTTGGCCACCTGATGCGAAGAGCTGACTCACTGGAAAAGACCCTGATGCTGAGAAAGATTGAGGGCAGGAGGAGAAGGGAATGACAGAGGATGAGATGGTTGGATGGCATCACCGACTCAATGGACATGGGTTTGGGTGGATTCCAGGAGTTGCTGATGGCCAGGGAGGCCTGGTGTGCTGTGG
Organism: Budorcas taxicolor; assembly: GCF_023091745.1. NCBI lineage: Eukaryota > Metazoa > Chordata > Mammalia > Artiodactyla > Bovidae > Budorcas > Budorcas taxicolor. The sequence continues at coordinate 102,929 of NW_026292151.1, read as the reverse complement.
TTCATGGGGTCACAAAGAGTCAAACATGACTGAGTGACTGAACTGAACTGAACTAACTGAGGATTGGCTCTTTGTTTAGAGGAGCAGGTCTTTTTTTTCTTTTCCTTAACTCCACTGTTCTTACCTCATAAAGAAAACAGAAAGAGTTCTTTGGATCTTGTAATTCTTGATAACATGTAGATACCATCATTCCCTAAACTTCCCACGCTTAGGATTCTCAAAGCATTGCACCCACTCTTAAGCTCTTGTCCATCCAGGTTTTGGTGAAGTGTGTATCCCCTCGTCGTCCTGTGAAAGCCAGCCTCTCACCTGGGCCCTGATGCTGCCCTTTCCTGCCTTCTCAGGACCTCTCACCATTAAATAGGAGCCCTTCGTCTCCTGTATTTTCAGCTTCCTTCCCCACAGCTGGATCCTTCCCATTAACTCAGGTTTATCCACTTTTAAAAACAAAACAAAACTTCCCTCAGCCCACCAAATAATTCTTATCTCTCTCCACCTTTTTGTAGCCAGACTTCTTAGAGGAATGACTGATGCTCATTTTCTCCATTTCCTTACCTCCTAGTCCTGCCTCAACTGCTCAAACAAAGGACTCTCCCGAAAGTTATGAATGACTTCCATGTAGCTAAATTGAGTCATGCTTTTTAGTCTTCATGTTACTTGATCCTCTCAGCAGCTGTGCCCTTTTTTACTTTGGCTTCCATTGTGCTAAACTACCCTGCTTTCTTTTCTTCTGGCTGTTGCTTCTCAGCCCTCTTTGACAGACAGTCCTTTCTCACTTGGCCTTCTAGTACCAGAGTCTGGTGTATGCACTAGAGAATAGAAGGAGATGAGGGCAGGGATACAAGCAAGGTTGAGATCATGCAGGTGCTTATTGGAACATATTAGAAATATTATTGTCAGTGCTAATCCTATACTTTCATATGTCTAAGTTTGTAAAATACTCAATGATGGTGAGTTTTTTGTTTGCATAACTTCTTTCTGTTACTATTAAGGAGCAACAAGCATTGAAAAGTATGATCTTCGTACAAATATGTGGACTCCTGTAGCAAATATGAATGGGCGGAGGCTGCAGTTCGGCGTTGCAGTGTTAGATGACAAACTGTACGTGGTTGGAGGAAGAGATGGACTGAAGACGTTGAATACTGTAGAATGCTACAACCCTAAAACAAAAACTTGGAGTGTGATGCCTCCTATGTCTACACATAGGCATGGCCTTGGTGAGATAACTGCAGATTTGTTCGTACTTTCATGTATAGGCCTGTGTGGCATTTTCACATTCTTTACCTGGCAGAAGATCAGTGTCGCAGCTGCTGAGCCAACAGCAGTCACCAGCATTCCCTTATGCTCCCTGTTATCTGAGAAGCAGAAGCAGAGAAAACAAGCATGTATATGTGCAGCCAGCACAAGTGAAAACATGAATATTTAAGAATTATGGTGTAGCACGATGGACTGACAAGCCACCATTTGACATGTGTGTTCTATGTTGATATTTAATGTTATCTAATTGAAATGCTTATTTAAAAATCTTTAGCATTTTTAAAAATGTATATTCCTTTGTTTTTAAGCAGAAATGAATAAGATGCAGAAAAATTTTGAGGTAGCACAGAGAATGTCATGATAGAGACTCTTCATTCTTTAATTCAGTAATTCACTGAGCAAATATTGATTAGCATGTGCTGTGTGCCATGCTCTCTGTTCTGTAGGTATATAAAGATGAGGAAGACACTGTCTTTATCGTCAAGAAACTGATGAGTCATTCTGAAATGGACAGAAGAGAATTTAGGGATCTTGTATCAGATGACTTCTCTTTTCTCATAGAAAAAAATGGAAAGAATTGTTTGCTGAGAGTGAAGAGGTGGCTATATTATAAAATTAGATGGGGCTTGAAATGTATGTGTATCACCCAGATTTTGCTATATAACAAACCACTCCAAAACTTAGAAGCTTAAACCAAGAATCATTTCTTTAGCTCATGAATCTGTGCATCAGTTGGGCAGTTCTTCTGGTTTGGGCTGACTTAGAAGATTTCTGCTGGATTTTCTCATGAATCTGGAGTAGGCAGGCAGGCTGGTTGGTGGTTGATCTAGAATGGCCTCACTCACATGTATAGTGGTACATGTGGTGCAGGCTATCAGCCTAGGCACCAGAGGCAGTTGGGCCACATGCCTCTGTCATTCAGGCTAGCCCAGTATTTTTCTCATGGTGGCAGTCACAGGGTTTCAGAAGCAGCAAGAGAAGGTAAGTCCCAATGCACACACATTTTTCAAGCTGCTTCTTGCCTCATGTTTGCTGATATCCCATTGGCTAAAATAAGTCACGTGGGCAAGCTCTGATTCAAAAGGTAGAAAAACAGACTCCACTTCTTGATGGGAGGACCTACAGGATCACATTGCAAATAGACATGTCTTCTGGGAGAGGGAGAATTTGTTACCATATTATCAATTTATCACAGTTTTGGAAAAGGCTTAAAATCATTGCAATAAAGAATTTGATAGGTTATCATAAAAGATGAATGAGTTACAGTGAAGAGATAGTTGAGTTTAGATAGCATGGCTTTATACTATACCCAGTTTATTAATACTGAGCACCAGAGTAGAGATTGCCCAAAATGCCAATGAAAATTATCTAGGCATGAAGCTTGCTATGGTAATGGGAACAGCAAAAGATCAAAGAGACAAGGGATTCTACTAGTTCCAATTAGCTTTCAATGAAAGATGATCTTAAGTTTCAAGTTAGATAAGGAAGTAAAACCAGAGAGTTGGGGCTAAGGTACTGAGAGAGGAGCTTAAAATTAACTACATGAAATTCAGCAACCAAAACTAAAACAGTAATCTTGAATCCATAAAATCAATTATTCAGTTCAGTTAAGTCGCTCAGTCATGTCCGACTCTTTGTGACCCCATGAATTGCAGCATGCCAGGCGTCCCTGTCCATCACCAACTCCTGGAGTTTACCCAAACTCATGTCCATCGAGTTGGTGATGCCATCCAGCCATCTCATCCTCTGTCGTCCCCTTCTCCTCCTGACCCCAATCCCTCCCAGCATCAGAGTCTTTTCCAACGAGTCAACTCTTCGCATGAGGTGGCCAAAGGACTGGAGTTTCGGCTTTAGCATCAGTCCTTCCAAAGAACACCCAGGACTAATCTCCTTTAGAAGGGACTGGTTTGATCTCCTTGCAGTCTAAGGGACTCTCGAGTCTTCTCCAACACCACAGTTCAAAAGCACCAATTCTTCGGCGCTCAGCTTTCTTCACAGTCCAACTTTCACATCCATACATGACCATAGGAAAAACCATAGCCTTGACTAGACGGACCTTTGTTGGCAACTATCACATAGGCACAAAATTGGAAGATGTATCTTAAAAGCAGCATGAACGAGGCTTTTAAATTTGTGTTGAGCATAAAATCCTGGATCAAAAGTATGATTCAGCTGCAAATGTTCCTCTATTATGGGGAAAAGAAAGTGAATTCTAACTTAATGTAATTTCTTATAGTACATAGAATGAGAATGGCCATTATCTACCTATGTCTTATACAGATGAGGTTGTGCATGGGATACTATCATTAGTTCTAGGTACCATACAAAAGAGTTTATTGAACTGTAGCAAGTTCAAAGGAGAATGACCATATCATTCAAAGTGTCTTCTTTAAGCCTTTATTTCCATTTTGTGTTGTTCAGAACAGCTCTGTTCTTATTAATTTACCTTATAATAAATGTTTTAAACATTATTTAAAATAATGTGTGAACTTACAGAAAAAATCTTTACTTAAGTAAATTTTAAATTACTTAATTACACTTACACACACATGTAAAAATATAAAATTGTCTATGTTTTATGTATATTTGGAGATAGATTGGCAATCTCCTATAGCTAATACTGGTAGGACACAAATGAGTAGAATGGTATGTTGATTTGGTTCTTGCATGGACGGTGACTATGTCATCTGGCTATGATTTCACAAAAATAGATGTCTTTGTATCACAATATTTGTATTTTGGCCTTCAAGTGATATGTATTTATATCTCACCTGACTATGGTCATGTCATGCTGCTGCTGCTGTTGCTAAGTCACTTCCCCAAACCCTCCACTGGCTTTCCATCTCATTTAGAGTAGAATCCAAAGTCCTTACAATTGTCCCGACCGCTACATGATCTGAGTCCACCCTTCCCCTCATCCACTACTCTCTCCCCCTTACTCACCAACTGGCCTCCTAGCTGTATATACCACAGACACACTAAGCATGCCTCAGGGCCTTTGTGTACACTAGTCTTTTATCTCACCTTCTCTTCCCCTAGATACCTGCAAGCCTGGTTTCCTAACTTCATTCACATTTCTGTTCGAACATCACTCCATCCGACAGGTCTCCCTGATCCTCTCTACCCTTTTCCTTTATTCCCAAGTAAAATATTAGATCCATCAGGGCAGAGCCCTTATCTATTATGCTCTGTTAAGTACCTGGCACGTGGTAGAAGCTCAGTAGCTGTTTGCTGAATAAATGAACATATGAATCTGACTTGGTTCTCTTGTGATGAATCAGACCAATATATTGTGGTATCAAATCTAACTAGAGCAAAATCTCATAATTTGAATTAAAAGAAGAAAGGAATAAAATTGCTGTTTTCAAATATATTGTAAATCCAAATTGTTGAAAATTGTTCTAAATATGGCAAAATTGCACATATTGTATGCTTTTTAAATAACTTTCCCCAGTTGGTCCTGAAAATGCTGCCTCTAGAACTTTTAAGACCAGAATTACATTGCTATTTCTCCCTCTTAGCCACCCACCTATCAATCAAGAAGAGCTGTGTTCCTTATAACCAATATCTTTGTCATAAATTTTTATCATGAATTTTTGCTCAGTTAAATTTGCTTCTTAAAGGTTCATTTTACTTATATTTCAGTGAAAGAGTTTTCAGTTTGCTTCTTTCTTGTCTCCTTGTAGGCGTGGCTGTACTGGAAGGTCCCATGTATGCAGTAGGAGGACATGATGGGTGGAGCTATCTGAATACAGTGGAAAGATGGGACCCTCAGGCGCGCCAGTGGAACTTTGTTGCTACTATGTCCACTCCCAGGAGCACAGTTGGTGTGGCTGTACTAAGTGGAAAGTAAGGATATATTTAAAGTTCCACTTAAATGTATCAAGCTATAGCATGTCCAACTTAAAGATACATAGAAATCATGAGAGAAATACTTTGAATGATGTAAACAAACTTTTTAGTGTCTTTTTTATAATAGTTCTAAATATAAATAGCGCAACATTAGTTAGGGTTTTATTTTAATGTACAGATATAAATTTCTAGTTAAGTAAATTTTATATAAATATTCAATATAGTCAAAATCTGGTGGTTTATATAACTTGAAAAGTTTTGTTTTAAGTTATATAGGCTCGCTCATATTTCTCTAAATAATTCCTTCCATCTCTTCTACTGATTTTTCCTTACTTAAATATGTGTGTGTTTTAGTTGTGCAGTTGTGTTTGATTCTTTGCAACCCCATGGACTGTAGACCGCCAGGCTCCTCTGTCCATGGGATTTTCCAGGCAGGAATATTGGAATGGGTTGCCATTTCCTTCTCCAGGGGATCTTCCCGACCCAGGGACTGAACCCAGATCTCCTGCGTTGGCAGGTGGAGTCTTTACCAGTGAGCTGTGGGGGAAGCCTTTCCTTACTTAATGCTTCTTTCTTATCTTGGTAAACTGCTGAATACTAGAATGCATTTAGAAATAAGTGTTTCTTTGTTTCTTGTCTGCTCTAAATAAACATATTTGGATAGAGCCACCACTAATAGCTCTTGGTTACTCAAAGACTGAAACATATAGTATCTTTTCCAGGCCTTTCTTCCGTAAAATGAAGACCTATATGGTTATTAAATAAAAGTTGTTATATAACCTTACTCATTCAAAATGCTTTATCATCATCTCCAGAAAGAGAAAAGAATAAAGGTTAAAATACAGAAGCTTAAAATTATTTGTAGGATTGTTACTGATTATTAAAAGATTTAGATTTTATAGATGATGAAGTACAGGCAAATAGAGATTAAATAACTTGTCCAAAGTCACAGCTAGTAAGTGATAAGTGGTAGAACCAGGATTCAAGCCCAGAGAGTCTGGCTCAGCGTCCATTCTCTTAATGACTGTACTATATCACTTTTCACAAGGAAGACCCAGGAATTCACTGTGAAGAGCGTACAGTACCTGAAAACCTATTATACTGTGCATGTGTATATGTGTTTTTAGTTATTAACATTTTCTAGCTGTTGATTTCTTCTAATATTCTGTGATCTGTATTTATATAATTACTCTACCAAGTATTAGTTTAAGATGAGAACAGTTTATTGTTAAGGCAGTAACATCAAAAAAAGTTTGTAACATAAAATTTTAACAGGTTAAAGTTTCAAATAAATTTCAAATTCCATGCTATTAATATATTTTAAGTTTAAAACAAGATAATGCTGCAACTATATTTTACTGTTTAAGATATGTTATCTTATTATTTAAGAACCAGTCTGAAACCTGGGTTCGATCCCTGGTCAGAAAGATCCCCTGGAGAAGGGAATGGCTACCCACTCCAGTATTCTTGCCTGGAGAATTCCATGGACAGAGGAGCCCGGCAGGCTGCAGTCTGTGGAGTCACAAAGAATCAAACATTACTAAGCGACTAACACTTCACTTCACTTGGGTGGCACAGGTACTACAAATTATGAATTAAAATTATGAAATGTGTCTTTTAAATATGTATATCTACCCAAATATAAATACTTAGAGTTTTAATGGGTAGAAATTTGATATAGTTCAAATGCTATTTCTTAAGAATTAAAAGATAGCTGAATATTAACTAAGGCATCCATAAATTCAAAATGTGTAAGCTTTTGTACATCCAGTAAGCTGAATTTATTATTTTACAAAAAACTGATAGAAAAATATCTACAAAGAGTTTCCCAGGTGAATAGTAAGTCTAAGAAGATTTTGTGCTTAATAAAAAATATTCATATGTCCAAATATTTAAAATATTTTACATATTTTAAGATCAGAGTAAACATATTTTTAATTAGGGTCTCCCTGGTGGCTCAGTGGTAAAGAATTCACCTACCTGCCAATGCTGGAGACTTGAGTTCTATCCCTGGGCTGGGAAAATCCCACATGCCATAAGGCAACTAAGCCTGTGTGCCACAACTACTGAGGCTATGCTCTAGGGCCTGTGAGCCATGACTACTGAGCCCACGTGCCACCACTACTGAAGTCTGCACACCCTAGGGCTGTGCTCTGCAACAAGAGGAGCCACCACAATTAGCAGTACTCATACTACAACTAGAGATTAACCCCCGCTCACTGCAATTAGAAAAAAGCTCACACACCAGTGAAGACCTAGCACAACCAAAAATAAATAAATAAAATTATTTTTTAAAATAATATTTTTATTAGTGCAGTAGTAATAATATAATTAATAATAATCTTAGTGCAATGTATTGATTGATAATGAATTTCTATTGGTTTACTAGGCAACATTTAGAACATTAACATACCAATGAATATAGATACGGTATTTTAATGTCCTAAACATTGTCTAGTAGATGAGTATATTTGAATTGATAGTTCCGTTCTCATATTTCACTATTACAAATACATCCCAGATGACTATTGACTGTACAACTGCTCATTAATGTAACTGTTGTCCTGCTTCTGCTTCATACTGGGTGACCACGTGCAAGTTTCTTAATCTCCACGAATCCCAGTTTCTTTACCTGTGAAACAAGGATATAAATAGTTTGTCATAGGATCACTGTAATGATTAAATTAATACATGTAGAGTGCCTCACCTGTGGTAGTGCTCAGAGACGGTTAGTTTCTTTTATTTATCACCAAGTCCTATCTTAGCTATTTAAGAAATGTCATGGTATATTTATATACCATCTATTATCTGTTTTAAGACACACTTTAACATCTCTAAAATTGTGATGTATTCTACAATCAGTGGTAACTTGTCAGTTAGATGGCAGCTATGAAAAAGTTGTCTTTGCTCACGTGAGTTTATGTTTTCTTTTCTATGTATGTACAGAATGATATGTAATATATACAAATATATGATATATACATGTGCATATATATACATATAGATTGACAGTATTTCTTATAACTGATGATACCCTGAATTCAATGAAATACCATAAGAATAACCTCTTTCTTTGTCCTATGCATAATAATAGGACTGTCTCTTATTTACCATTCAATTTGTTCTTTTTATAGACTTTATGCAGTTGGTGGTCGTGATGGAAGTTCCTGTCTCAAGTCAGTAGAATGTTTTGATCCTCATACTAATAAGTGGACACTGTGTGCACAAATGTCAAAAAGGAGAGGGGGAGTAGGAGTCACTACCTGGAATGGATTGCTGTATGCCATTGGAGGACACGACGCGCCTGCGTCCAACTTGACTTCCAGGCTGTCTGACTGCGTGGAGAGGTATTTCCTGTGAAAGAAAACTAGGAATGAATAAACAGACCTAAGCTCTGACACTTCCACACAAATTAATACCTCTTTTTTTGTTTGTTCTTATTTTTTTTAATTTTAATTGGAGGCTGATTACTTTACAATATTGTGGTGGTTCTCTTGCCTGGAAAATCCCATGGATGGAGGAGCCTGGAAGGCTGCAGTCCATGGGGTCGCTAAGAGTCGGACATGACTGAGCAACTTCATTTTCACTTTTCACTTTCATGCATCGGAGAAGGAAATGGCAACCCACTCCAGTGTTCTTGCCTGGAGAATCCCAGGGACGGGGGAGCCTGGTGGGCTGCCGTCTATGGGGTCGCACAGAGTTGGACACGACTGAAACAACTTAGCAGCAGCAGCAGCAGCATTGTGGTGGTTTTTGCCATACATTCACATGAATCAGCCATGGGTGTACATGTGTTCCCGATCCTGACCCTCCCTCCCACCTCCCTCCCCATCCTATCCCTCTTGGTCATCCCAGTGCACCCTGAGCACCCTGCCTCATGCATCAAACCTGGACTGGCGATCTATTTCACACATGATAATATACATGTTTCCGTGCTATTCTCTCAAATCATCCCACCCTCGCCTTCTCCAACTTGAGCACCACAAACAAGGCAGTTCATTATGAACTGTAAATACTGGGTGGTCTGCTCAGGCAATCTCTTGATCTGTCTCCAGCAGCCCCCTCAGAGTCTTCCCTCAGTGTTACCTTAGAATTGATTATGTAATTCATTAATTGAATCCTAAGACAAACATTTAGTGTATACCTTATTTTGTACTGGATATTGTATCTAATAAGAAAAGGAGTCTGATTAATTTTACAGAGAATGAATTAGGAGCTGGAAGCCAAATAAGTGGAAAGGAGAGGGACATTTCTGACATGTTTTGATATAAAATGAAGTAGTAAAGAAGCTGTATACAGTCAACAAAAACAAGACCAGGAGCTGACTGTGGCTCAGATCATGAACTCCTTATTACCAAATTCAGACTCAAATTGAAGAAAGTAGGGAAAACCGCTTGACCATTCAGGTATGACCTAAATCAAATCCCTTATGATTATACAGTGGAAGTGAGAAATAGATTTAAGGGCCTAGATCTGATAGATATGCCTGATGAACTATGGAATGAGGTTCGTGACATTGTACAGGAGACAGGGATCAAGACCATCCCCATGGAAAAGAAATGCAAAAAAGCAAAATGGCTGTCTGGGGAAGCCTTACAAATAGCTGTGAAAAGGAGAGAGGAAGAAAGCAAAGGAGAAAAGGAAAGATATAAGCATCTGAATGCAGAGTTCCAAAGAATAGCAAGAAGAGATAAGAAAGCCTTCTTCAGCGATCAATGCAAAGAAATAGAGGAAAAGAACAGAATGGGAAAGACTAGAGATCTCTTCAAGAAAATTAGAGATACCAAGGGAACATTTCATACAAAGATGGGCTCGATAAAGGACAGAAATGGTGTGGACCTAACAGAAGCAGAAGATATTAAGAGGTGGCAAGAATACATGGAAGAACTGTACAGAAAAGATCTTCATGACCCAGATAATCATGATGATGTGATCACTCATCTAGAGCCAGACATCCTGGAATGTGAAGTCAAGTGGGCCTTAGAAAGCATCACTACGAACAAAGCTAGTGGAGGTGATGGAATTCCAGTGGAGCGATTTCAAATCCTGAAAGATGACACTGTGAAAGTGCTGCACTCAATATGCCAGCAAATTTGGAAAACTCAGCAGTGGCCACAGGACTGGAAAAGGTCAGTTTTCATTCCAATCCCAAAGAAAGGCAATGCCAAAGAATGCTCAAATTACCGCACAATTGCACTCATCTCACATGCTAGTAAAGTACTGCTCAAAATTCTCCAAGCCAGGCTTCAGTAATATGTGAACCGTGAAATTCCAGATGTTCAAGCTGGTTTTCGAAAAGGCAGAGGAACCAGAGATCAAATTGCCAACATCCGCCGGATCGTGGAAAAAGCAAGAGAGTTCCAGAAAAACATCTATTTCTGCTTTATTGACTATGCCAAAGCCTTTGACTGTGTGGATCACAATAAACTGTGGAGAATTCTGAAAGAGATGGGAATACCAGACCACCTGACCTGCCACTTGAGAAATCTGTATGCAGGTCAGGAAGCAACAGTTAGAACTGGACATGGAACAACAGACTGGTTCCCAATAGGAAAAGGTGTACGTCAAGGCTGTATATTGTCACCCTGCTTATTTAACTTCTATGCAGAGTACATCATGAGAAACGCTGGACTGGAAGAAACACAAGCTGGAATCAAGATTGCCAGGAGAAATATCAATAACCTCAGATATGCAGATGACACAACCCTTATGGCAGAAAGTGAAGAGGAGCTAAAAAGCCTCTTGAGGAAAGTGAAAGTGGAGAGTGAAAAAGTTGGCTTAAAGCTCAACATTCAGAAAACGAAGATCATGGCATCCGGTCCCATCACTTCATGGGAAATAGGTGGGGAAACAGTGGAAACAGTGTCAGACTTTATTTTTGTGGGCTCCAAAATCACTGCAGATGGTGACTGCAGCCATGGAATTAAAAGACGCTTACTCCTTGGAAGAAAAGTTATGACCAACCTAGATAGCATATTCAAAAGCAGGGACATTACTTTGCTGACTAAGGTCCGTCTAGTCAAGGCTATGGTTTTTCCTGTGGTCGTGTATGGATGTGAGAGTTGGACTGTGCAGAAGGCTGAGCGCCGAAGAATTGATGCTTTTGAACTGTGGTGTTGGAGAAGACTCTTGAGAGTCTGCAAGGAGATCCAACCAGTCCATTCTGAAAGAGATCAACCCTGGGATTTCTTTGGAGGGAATGATGCTGAAGCTGAAACTCCAGTACTTTGGCCACCTCATGCAAAGAGTTGACTCATTGGAAAAGACTCTGATGCTGGGAGGGATTGGGGGCAGTAGGAGAAGGGGATGACCAAGGATGGGATGGCTGGATGGCATCACGGACTCGATGGACATGAGTCTGAGTGAACTCCGGGAGATGGTGATGGACAGGGAGGCCTGGCGTGCTGCGATTCATGGGGTTGCAAAGAGTCGGACACAACTGAGCGACTGAACTGAACTGATGAAATAGTAAAAGAAAACAAAGGGCTAGTTAGACTTAAAACTTGAACAAGTTATCCATGTTCAAAACTCATATATGGGTATAGGTAAAGAGCCTGATGTCAACAGAAGCTCTGGACAGTGGTTCAGGCCCCCATCTTCTGTGTGATCAGTGGGATGGAGAGAATTGAAGGGATTTAGGAAGTAGATTCAGTAGGAGTGTGTATGAACACACCAGAAAGGTATGTGTTTCATTCAGGAAACTGGAAGGCAGCCACTGTCACTGGAGAACACAGAACGATAAAAAGTGGCAGGACAGTAGTAGGGGGAGGTCGGGGAAGATCCTGTAGAGTCTTGAAGCCCTGTTAAGGATCTTGGATTTTAAAGAGCAATGAAATGTTAACGAATATGTGTAGGTGTGTGAATTATTTAGTAAATTATAAATGACTAAAAGAAGGATAAAAAATGAAGGTTTGTTGATGACAGTGAGTGCTTTCTATGAAATAAGCAGAGTTGGTGTTTTTTGAAAAAGCAAGATCGTTAACACCTATGTTTCACCAGTGTCAGAGAGAAAATAATTCAGACTTTGCCTGCTGCGTGTTAAAATCCAGTAAAGATATATGGAAGTGTTTAAATACTTTGTCCCATAAATTACAGGCCCACTATAGGACCACACCCACTGAAAAGCTGTTCATTAATACAAGAAGCTTATATAAGTCATTTGGAAGCAATATAAGTCATCTTAGCATAGTATATCTGCTCTTAGACAATTTAGGAACAGTTCTAGTTAACATACTTCATGAAGGGGACAAGAAACTCTAAAAATGAACAGTTAACAGCAATTGAGGGGAATTCCCTGGTTGTCCAGTGGTTAGGACTCTGAGCTTCCATTGTGAGGAGTACAGGTTTTGATCTCAGCACCACCAGCACCCCAAAAAAAAAAAAAAACACAGAAAGCAAAAAAGCTGCAATTGAGGCTGTAAGTCATCTTACATAGAGCATCCATCTTATGTAAAGCTTCATGAATTGATTTCTTCAGATTTTCAGTAGGCAATCTAAAACCCTAAAGCAGTTTTAAACATTCACATGAGCCCTTTTGGACTAGTTTAAATGTTACACATCTGTAGAATAATTCTGTTGTAATTTAGAAGTTTTCAGGAAAATACTGATTTTTTTCTCTAAAATGTGTTCACATGTACTTTATGTAATAGATAATAAGACATAAAATAGGATTAAAGGACAGAAGGATTTTATGTAAAGTGTTCTGAGAATAATGTCAGCTCCATTTCTAAAATTTCCTTTCAGATATGATCCTAAAACAGATATGTGGACTGCAGTGGCTTCTATGAGCATCAGCAGAGATGCTGTGGGGGTCTGTTTACTTGGTGATAAATTATATGCTGTTGGAGGGTATGATGGACAGACTTACCTTAATACAGTGGAGGCTTATGATCCCCAGACAAATGAGTGGACTCAGGTATGGCATTTCATGTTTCATTATTACACTTACTGTATTTTTGTTAAGGACAATTCTTTTGGTAAAACAGACCCGAATTATGTCCAGTATCAAAATACATAGCATAAGTAAGATAAAGTCATCTCTTAATTAAATATAAGAAAACAGAGGGAGTGTTTAATTTTATAGTATAGTTAAATTCAAAATTACCTTTAAAGTGTGAGTTAATACTCAGAGAAATGATTAATTGGTTATTATTGTTGTTGTTACTATTATTAGCTGCCACCATTTGCTTACTGAGAATTGATGAGATATTCTAGCATCAGTAGAGCAGATAGAACCACAGGAGGCTATAATAAAGAAAGGAGAGATTGTGGAAAAGAAAAAAATTGAATCACTTTCCCATAGATGAGCAATAATTTTTAAATACTCAAGCAACTGATATTTGGGAACAGAGAAGGACATGGCAGCCCACTCTAATATTCTTGCTTGGAGAATCCCATGGACAGAGGAGCCTGGCAGGCTACAGTCCATGGGTTCGCAAAAGAGTTGGACATGACTTAGCAACGAAACAACAATAACAAATGTCTGGTTATAACCTAATAAAGATGGCAATCTTACTTAACATTAACAAGTAAGAAACTTGACTTGGGAAGCTTATTAACAAAAAAAAAAAATCCTTTTTTATCTATTTCTATAAGAGTCTAGAACTTCTGAGAATGATCATTTGAGATCTTTGTTTCCATCATCACCCAGAACAGAACCATGAATTTTCTGCCTCTGGCACACAATTCAATATCTGGTACAGAAACGGCACTTAGATCTTTAATTGAGCCAAGGTTTACTTTCCCAGGCAGTAAAAAATCTACCTACAATGCAGGAGGCCTGGGTTCAATCCCTGGGTCAGGAAAATCCCCTAGAGAAGGGAATGGCTACCCACTCCAGTATTCTTGCCTGGAGAATTCCATGGACAGAGGAGCGTGGTGGGCCACAGTCCATGGGGTCACAAAGTGTCAGACATGACTTAGCAACTAACACTTTCACTTTTACCTACGTACAAGGAGTAGTGGTAAGTACTGTCACTATAACAGAATTTATGAGAAGCCCTGCTGTCATAGAACTTAATTACTTGGGTCAGTGAGATCTGCACGTGTAAAGAGAGGATCCACCGTGTGGAGCAGGAAGTGTTGGTATGAAGTGTCGCATGGTCTAGGCAGTGAGCCGCGTGGGAAATCAAGGAGAAGAGAGACCATGGTTGTTGAGAGGGCTTCAGTGAGGAAGAAGTGGGATTTAATGTAAGTCTTAATGAACTGATCTAATTCAAAAAGGAAATCATGTAAGAAAACATGAAATAAATGTCACTAAAGCAGAAATATGCAGGCTATCTTGAGGAAGTGGGGCTGGTTATAAGACTCCGTGCTTGAGAAGAGTAGGAATTCTTGGAGAGGAAGGTTGGAATCAGGATGAGGTCTGTAATGGTTAACCTAAAGAGTTTGGTAGTGAGAAGCCAGTGGAGACTTTTAACCAAGAGAGCAGTGTAGTAATAGAAAATCCACATGTCAGAGGCTGGGGCCAGGGTAAATTGGGTTGGGGCAGGGTAAGTGAAGGCTGGGTGAAAGGACATTTAGAAGGTTGCTTCATTTATAAGGCTTGAGGTGTTGAATACCTAGGTGGATTCAAGAGATATTACCAAGTCCTGTTAATTTTTTCTTTATACACTTACTAGGTTGTATAGAGAGGTGCAGCTTCTGGAGAAAACAGCAGAAGAATGATCAGAGAGTATCTTAGTAGATAATGAAATAGAGCATTAAAAGAAAGGAGAGAGGATTTTAATAACATAAAAGAATGAAGATTTGTCATTCATGAAGTTGTCAGGACCTTTGAGAATGTGATAGAAGCAGAAGCCACCACACAGTGTAAAAAGTAAAGAGAAGATTAAAAGTAAATGTGGAAGCTAGAAGGGCATACAATTTTAAAATAATGATAGTGATAGAAAGTTAGCACTTGACACATTTTATGTACCTGGCTGTGTTCTAAGCACTTCACCTTAAAGAGTCTTCCCAACAACTCTATGAGGTAAGTACTATTATCTCCTTACTATATTGGATGAGGTGTCTACATAGCTGACTCAGTGTCACATAGCAGGTAAATGGTGGAGTTAAAATTTGAGCCTAGAATCTTTTTCACAATTAAAGATGAAGACAGGAGAGTTGACAGAAAGCAAAGTTGAAGGCATTTTTCTGAAAAGAAGGACAGGAAACAGAATCGAGGGCAAAGGCAGGAGGAAAGTTTTTATCCTCCTCAGACTGGCGGAAAGGTTTTATCCTCCGAAACTGGAGGGGAAGATGAGAATATGAGGATTGGAAGATAGAAAGTATTTTCAGGTGAAGAGAATGGTAGGTAAAGAGACTTAGATAGTATGACCTTGACCTTATTTCTTAAATAAGTGAGATCACTTGGTGAAGGGGAGAAGGCATAATTTGAGGACTTAAGTTAGAGCTACAGGATTTCATTAGAAACTACCATCAGCCTCCTACCATGGCAGAAGAAGTTGTGAATGATAATTGAGGGACCCAAGAAGAAAGAGAAGACTCTCTTTTCCTGAAATGTATTTCATTTAAGCCCTTGGGCCAGTATTAAGGAAATCTTATTTCAAACTTGCTATTACAGATAATACTTTATGCTATAATCACTCTGTATCAGAATTCATAATCTGTGACCATGCATCCCTTTGCTTTACATGCCATCTCCATTACTTTTTAAAAATTTTTTTATTGAAGTACAATTGATATACAATATTATATAAGTAAGTTACAAGTGTACAATATAGTGATTTTAAAGATTATACTCCATTTATGCAGACTATAAAATAGTGACTGTATTTCCTGCGTTGTACAGTGTATCTTTGTGGCTTGTTTTATACATGTGTGTGCTCAGTCGTGTCTGACTCTGTTATCCCATGGATTGTAGCCCGCCAGATTCCTCTGTCCATGGAATTTTCCAGGCAAAAATACTGGAGTGGGTTGCCATTTCCTCCTCCAGGGGACCCCACTCAGGGGTCAGTCAAGCCCGCTTCTCTTGGGTCTTCTGCATTGGCAGGCAGAGTCTTTACCACTGTGCCACCTGGGAAGCCCCCTTTCATATGTCTGTACGTACGTATGTTACATTGTTGGTAACTCTTAATTCTCTGCCTCTGTGTTGCCCCTCCCCTCTCCCCAGAGGTAAGGACTAGTTCTCTAGACCCAGGAGTCTGGTTTTTGTTGTTGTTATTATACTCACTACTTTGTTGCATTATTTAGGTTCCACATATAAGTGATGCTAAAGCTCCTAAATGTGAACTTATAACCATAGTATCTGGAAAATAAATGTTTTCCATTCGATGGTCCTACAAATGGACAGGAGGACATTTATTTGTATAGGAAATGAAATATGATTATGAAGTCTTAAGCCACCACTCACTCCACTACCAGCATTGACCCAAAACAGGTGACCACATTGTGTTTAGTAAATTCTCAAAGCTCAACTTTCTAGCTGGTTATCATGACATCAACTATTCACAGAGTAGAGGCAGTGTCTTGAGTGTTTTGAGAAAAACTACTAATTACAGACATTTTTATTTAAATGACTTGGAGGTTACTTCTAGAATATTGTAAGTAAATATGGTTTTAAAATAGGTTATTTGATCAAAAAGATGTAACAGTGATCAAAACAACTGATTCAGGTGGAGGACAACCATGAATTCACTCACGTTGAAGTCAGATGTATTCTTAATTGGTCAGGAGAAGAGAGTCAAAATGACTGGAAGGTCATTTTGAAATTATGTACAGGTGGCACAGTGGTAAAGAGTCTGCCTACCAAGCAGGAGACCTGGGTTCCATCCCTAGATCGGGAAGATCTCCTGGAGAAGGGAATTGCAGCCCACTCAACTGTTCCTCCTGGGATAATCCTAAAGACAGAGGAACCTGGCAGGCTGCAGTCCATGATGTTGCAGAGACACAACTGAGAGACTAACCCCCACCACCATTTGACAAAAACACTTTACGACATATCCGTACGTGACTAGGTACAAAACAAAACCCTTTCCAAGTGCTTAATGTTTTAATTCTCTTAGCTCAAATGCATAGATTCTTACTGGGCTCAAAGTAGTCTTTCTTTTAAAACTATTCTTGTCTACACTTATCTCCACTGTGAATTACCCCAGTGTCTAGAGTACTTAAAAAAAAAAAAAGACAATAAGTGAAATATTTAAGAATTGTTCCTTATTCATAAGATTATATTTTCTCCCAAGTATTTCATATTTTTATCTCACTGTTCTCACGGTTGTAGAGTTTATTCACCAGGTTTGTTTTCACTCCCAAGAAGTTGGGTGGGTGATACGTATTATTTACTCACTCTGCTAACAAGTAGTAGAATGAGTTTAGACTTTTCAGCCATGCTGAGAAGGTCATCAATAACTGTGAAGTTAGTGGTTCCTCCAGAGTAAGCAGATCCCAGGCAGGCAGTGTATTTTGTGTACTCTCTGAGACAGCAAAGTCACGGCCACTCTGGATAATACTTGGTATTTTCTCCATATTAGTCACAAAGTTACTTTAAGTGTTCAGCCTTGTCTCACATCCATATTGTACATCATTTTGGCCAAAATAGTGTTTCACATAGAATAGTTCCTGATCTATCTTTAAAAGTCATCTTTAAAGAGAAGTGAATGCTACATTATTATGTTATATACCCAAAACGATTTAGTCCTTGAAGCTTTGGCATCAGGAAGGAGAATCTTGTTTAAGAAAAGGGCCAGCAAAAGAGCTCGGACAGTAGGGTTCAGGCAGCAGCTCTTTGCCAACCACTATGAGCAAACTGTTTCAATATTTCACTGACTGTTGTGGTATTATCAACATTTTTACCCACAATCCCAACACAAGTCTTTTTGGTTTTTTGTTTGTTTTTTTAGGTTGCTCCACTGTGCCTCGGAAGAGCTGGAGCTTGCGTTGTGACTGTGAAACTATAACTTAGTGCTTGTTTTCTAAATGAAGATATCGTCTTCCTTTATGAATTTAGTATAATTATTCTACTATCAATGGATATGTTTTTAGTAAATTTGCAACGCCACATTCCTGGGCACAAAGTGCCTGATCTCTAAATGAAGATGTTAAAACACAGGAGGAAAGAGCAGAAGAACCAGGATTAAAAACTTTCACTTCTTAGGAAATCAAAACTGCATCTGGTGGACTGTGAATGTATGTTCCTGACGTAAAAAATAGGACGACAAATGCAGTGCTCCTAACACAGCCCAGGGTTAACTGGGAATTTCATTTCTTTTAATAATCAGCCACACTTTACTGATACTGTTATCCGGATTTCTTTTATTACAGTGCAAATACATCTGATAAAACTTCTAATGTATTGCTTTGTTATTTTATCATACATGAGTTGTTGTAATTTTTGTTCATTTGTTTGCTTAACCACAACCACTGTTTTAATGATATACTAAAGACTATGCATTTAGTTTTTTTCAGGAATAGCTGAATTTTCTGTGCTTTGGTTGTGGAGTTTTATTTCTAAAATTTCTAAGTGAATCAATTTAATGAACATTAAAGAGTTAGAACAATGACCAAATGAAAGTTTGTTTTGATCTTTGGGATCTATTTAAATATTCATTCCACCTAGGTACATCTAGAACTCCATATCATGATCTTCTTCCTTTGGAACTGAAACAAGGTGTTTTACATTAAATTCAAGATATGCAAATTTTGTGGAGAAAATAAATGCTATATACCCTCTAATGTTCTTTCACCTAAGTAGTATTTAATTATATGGATTTGTTTTCTTTTATATTATTAAAAATGGTTTGACTTTGTCTTTTTATATCAAAGAACTGCTTGGATATTCTTATGTTCTCAAGTCTGTGTTTGCCTCTCCTGCCTTGTTTCTTATCTTTTGCCAGAATTAGTGACCCTTTGTGCATCTTTGCAATCAGTTTGGGGGGGGGGGGGCTTATTGAATGTTTGGAAAATGAGTTTAAAGTGTTTATTACCCCCAATTTTGTACATTTGTAAACTCTTAATTACACATGTGAATGTTAATACTCTCAGTGAATTATTTATTGTTTGCACAAGTGCACTGGGCAGTATTTTATGATAAATTCTTTAGGGTATAAGTCATTAACTTATATCTTAATATAAAAAGTATAAACTAAATTCTCACCTTTTAAAAGTTCATATGTGGTTAATGTGTTTTTACATTCTGTATCAGTGTAGCCTTTATCTTAGTTGCTTCCTTTAAAAATTGAGCTTTTTTTTTTTTGAGCTGATTTTGAATACTCATGAAATTTTTCTACCTTTGAAGTCAACAAACTGAGGACTTCTATTCTCAAAGAAAATTCCATGGGCATTTTACTGGTGTGGGTACTAAGAAAATAGCAGTGATCATGACAAATATATTATTATTTCATATGTTCATTGTAGTGTGTATATGAATTCAGATATTTTCCTCACAAGGAGGGATCAGCTATAGAGTATATTTATGTATTTAGGGTAAGAGAGAGAAGAGGAAAAAAGTATAAGAAACAAAAAAATTTCAAAAGCAGAAATGTGTTAGTACATCATCCCTTCATGTGGAGGCTTAGGCCTGGATTTGAAAGGAAAGTACTTAGCCTTTTGATTACTTCTCATCTCCGTTCATCATTCACTCTCTCATTCCCTGTGCCTGCAGTGGAGTCAGACTCACCTTAAAGTGAAGGAACTGATTTTTGTCCCTGAGGATCTTCCTTTCCTTTATGGGATTCATTAGAATAGTTCCTTTGATTTTCTTTCCCACTGGAGAGCCTTTCTAATGGAGTTTTGTAGTCAATAGGACCTGCTCTTCTGGATACAAATGAAGAAAACTAATTTCTTTTCTAGTGACAGAGCATTTGCCAAAACATTTATTCTTCTTTTAGACTGGGATCTTGTAAATCTAGAGGAAAATACGGCCCTTCCTTGTGTGCATCATCCAAGACTGCTGTCTTGACTTTTACCATTAGCTTCTTCATTATCCTAATGAACATCTCATCTAGCTGCTCTTTATTTTAGCCTCAATTAATGACCACCTTATGAAAATTAAGAATATTTGTGAACGATTGAATACTTATGTATTAGGAGCCAAGTTTTTTGGATGCATTAATGTACTTATTGTTCTCCTTTTATTATTCTCCTTACTCAGATGAGGAAACTGGGGCATGGAGAGTTTAACCCCAAAATTATATATACCAAGTTAGTGGCAGAGTAGGGATTCAGGTGTAGGAACTCTGGCTCAGGAGTCCATTCTGCTACCACTCCTGCTTGTAGGTAGAAAAGAAGTTTCATGTGAGAAATCATTTAATTTAAAAAAAACTTTATTTTAAATAAATCATTTACTTTAAAAGAATGTTAATGCTTTAGAAGTAAAATTTATCAGTTATACTCTTAGCAGAAAATTTTGGTTCCTTGATATTAGGGGGATATTTTATTTAAATAAAACTCATGGAATTTTATATACATTTTGCTTTAGAAAAGTAAATGTAAGTAAACATACTTCCAAGTTTTATGAATATTAGATAAATTTCATGGTATTTTGGATGGCTCAATCATAAATCAAAAATATGCTTTATGGGACTTCTCTGTTGGTTCAGTGGCTAGGACTCCACACTCCCAATACAGGGGGCCCAGCTGGTTGGGGTACTGGATCCCACCTACCACAACTAAAGATCCTAAATGCTGCAATGAAGATCAAAGATCTCGCATTTCACAACCAAGACGGCATAGCCAAATAAATAAGTAATAAATATATATTTTTTTAATGTTTTATGGCCAACAAAATAGATAACTTGTATGAAATAGACGAATTCCTGGAAATACACAAATCACTAAAACTGATTTAAGAAGAAATAAGTCTAAACAAATCTAACAAGTAAGAACTGGCTCAATCATCAAAACCTCTCAACAAAGAAAGTTCAGAACCAGAATTTGGTAGACTTCACAAGTTTATAAGACTAGCATTACCTTGATACTTAAGCCAGGCAAAAGCAGATTTTATACCACGACAAACTAAGAATTTATTGCAAAAATATAGGGGTGGTTCAAATACAAAAATCAATTCATCAATGCAATTTACCACTTAATAGAATGAAGGGAACTCAGCTAGAAGAAACTAAAACAGTGACATGAAAATAAAGCTCTTCATTATTTAAAAAAAGATAACATTAGCATCTCAGTTGATAAGAAAAAGCATTTGACAGAAATCAATACCCTTTAATGATAAAAGCACTCAGCAGAGAATGAAATTTCCTCACCCTGTTAAAAAACATTCATGAAAAACCCACAGTTAACCACACAATAAATGATAAAAATTAGAAGGTTTTCCTCCAACATCAGGAAAATATCCACTCCCACCATTCCTGGTCAATATTGTACAAGAGGTTCTAGCCAAAGCAATTAGGCAAGAAAGAAAACAAATCACAATTAGGAAGAAGTATAACTCCATTTGCAGCTGTATATTCAAAATCCTAAAGAAAACACATACATGCACAACTGTTAGAGCTAATGTTACAAGGTCAACACACAACTGTTAGCTGATTTCTATATACTGACCAAAAGTGTAAGATGAAAATTTGAAAACCTTTTCATGTACAACACTTGGGAATAAATCTAACAAAGGAGGTATAAGGCTTGTACACTGAAAAGTTTGGTATAAGGTTTGTACACTGAAAACATTGCTGAAATGAAGACCTAAGTAAGTGGAAAGACATGTTCATAAATTGGAAGACTTAATATTAAGATGGCAATACTCCACAAATTAGTCTATAGATCTCCTGTCAAAAATCTTAACGGCCTTTTTTGCGGAAATGGAAAAGCCAATTTTAAAATTCCTGTAAAATTTCATGGGACCCAAAAGAGCCAAAACAATTGTGAAAAAGAATAGCAAAGTTGAAGGACTTTCTTACATCAAAATTTATCAAAACAGTGTGGTACTGTTACAAGGATAAACATACAGACCAAAAGCATAAAATAGAAAGTCTAGAAATAAACTATAGTCAATATCTTTTTTTTTTCCCAAGGCACAGTACATTTTTATTCTGCATTGGTTAATATACAACATATCCCCACTTCCCTTGAGAAATAGTATCATATCTAAAATACACTTTGATGAACACTGAATATTAAAATATTACACAGTCATTCTTCAGAATCCTGAGGGGGGTGGCTGGATTGGTCCCAGGATCACCCCCTCCCCTCACACACACTGATACCAAAATTCAAGGATGCTTAAATCTCTTAACAGCAGGCCCTCAGTATCCACTGGTTCTGCATCTACCTAAGGAGGGCCAACATTATGGTCAGCTGATTTTCAGTAAGAGTGCTAAGACCATTCAATGCAGAAAACAGTCTCTTCAACAAATGGTGCCAGATGCATGCATGCATGCTGTCATACCCAATTCTTTGTGACCCTATGGACTATAGCTCACCAGGCTCCTCTCTCATGGGATCTCCCAGGCAAGAATACTGGAGTGGGTTGCCATTTCCTCCTCCAGGGAATCTTCCTGACCCAGGGCTCGAACCCACATCTCCTACTTCTCAGGCAGATTCTTTACTGCTGAGCCACTTGGGGATCCCCAAGTGCAAAAGAATGAAATTGCACCCTTTACCTCACACTGTTGTTTAGTCATTAAGTCATGTCCGACTCTTTTGTGACCCCATGGACTTCTAGCCTGTCAACTTCCTCTGTCCATGGGATTTCCCAGGCAAGAAGACTGTAGTGGGTTCCTATTTCCTTCTCCAGGGGATCTTCCTGACCCAGGATCAAACCCACATCTGCTTGGCAGGTGGATTCTTTACCTCTGAGCCACCTGGGAAGCATGCACTGTGCTATTCTTAGTTGCTCAGTCATGTCTGACTCTGCGATCCCATGGGCTGTAGCCTACCAGGCACCTCTGTACATGGGGATTCTCCAGGCAGGAATACTGGAATGAGTTGCCATGCTCTCCTCCAGAGGATCTTCCCAACCCAGGGATTGAACCCAGGTCTCCCACATTGCAGCCACTTCACATCCACTAGGATGACTGTAATTTTAAAAATAAAGTGTTGGAGAGGATGTGGAGAAATACAGCAAAAAAAATGGTAAACCAAGGTGGGGCTTCCAACATCAAGAAAGTTATTGAAAGAAGTCAGAGGATAAATAACTGAGTCTCTGGGCCTGAAGACAAGCAGAGCATCTCTTAGGTTTTGAAGCATTTAAATGTAATTAGGCTAAATCTCATGTTTTATTAAATTTCTTCAGACTTGGCCTTTTGTTTACTGAAATATAGCAGGGTTGAGTCCACTTGATTGTGTGGCAGATACCTGCTAAGCATGTCATATATATGTTCATACATTTAATCTTTATAATAGCTCTATGAAGTAGATATGATTATTCCCGCTTAATGATGACTTCCCTGTGGAAGAGGTTAGAGAAAGTAAATGGGGCATGGAAAGAAATGCCGAAAACTTTGGAATGAATAGCTTATTCTTTTACACATTAACTAGGAAGATAAAAAGGTATTTTATACTCAGGGCCAGCCTTAGGATTTGAAAGACCTGATATAAGCAGAGTGTGTAAGGGCCTTAGCGCTGTTATACTAGCGGTCCTCCTGTGAATATGAGTATCATCTAGAAGAAGTCTAAGGGCAGGTCTTGGGCCTCTGACCACTCCTGCCCTGTAAGTCTGATCTTGTGTGTTTATCATAGACTGTTCTAGCATAACAGTTACATTATTTATCTATAATTTCCATTCTTTCAGAAAATTGTTTCTGAAACTAACTTTTCCCCAGGTCTCAACTGTATCCCATTGCTTGGCATTTTTAAATACTATCAGAATGTATTGATATCTTTTTTGAAGAAAAATTCACGTCTGGCATGTTTTCAAGAAAAATCTTGAAGTCTGCAGCTACTTAAGACAATATTCGCATCTGTCAACCCTACTAGTTTTTTGAAGAAAAATTCACGTTTGGCATGTTTTCAAGAAAAATCTTGAAGTCTGCAGCTACTTAAGACAATATTCATATCTCTCAACCCTACTGGTCTTGTTTTTCCTATTCTCTTTTTATTTTCCTTAATTTCTTTCCCTCCCTCTGGCGTGCTTCTCTTCTACCCTTTTAGAGAAAGCATTATCTTCAGTCATTTACCCTTGGTGGACAAGTCCATCCAGAAGTTTTATAAATCATTAATAGTAATTATTGAAACAAGGGATACGTTTTAGTCATTGCATGCTCCCTAAACATCCAGTTATTTTTTTAATAAGTCCAAATATTCAGAATATAGGTAAGTCAGTTTCTACCTAAGGCTCTTTATGAAACAAATGCCTGGATCATGTGAATAAGTAGATACAATAATTGTTTTATGACAAGCTTTAATTTTCAGAAAAGCTAGTTTTGTTATATCAAGAAAATCACATTAACTATAAAGATTCAGTTTGTTCATACGTTTTTCTTTTAATTAAGGCCAAATTCACATAACATAATATTAATCATTTTAAAGTGAACAATTCAGTAGTATTTAGTATATTCATAATGTTGTATAACTGCCACCTCTATCTAATTCCAAAACAGTTTCATAAGCCCAAAAGAAAACCCCATGGCCAGTTAGTGCCCTACCCGACCCCCTTTCCCCAGCTCCTGGCAACCACCAGTCTGCATTCCATCTCTGTGAATTTATCCATTCTGGATATTTCAGGTAGAATCATATGACATGTGGCTCTTTATGTCAGGCTTCTTTCACTTAAGATATATTCAAGATTCATCTATATTGTAGCATGATGTGTATCAATACTTCATTACTTTATACTGATGGAATAATATTCCACTATGTGTATACCAAACTTGCTAATCCATTCATGGACATTTGAATTGTTTTTGCCTTTTGACTAATGTGAATAGTGCTGCTACGAACATATGTATAAAAGAATTTGTTTGAATCCCTGTTTTTAATTCTTTGAGATAAAATACCTAGGAGAGGGATTGTTGAGTCGTGGTAATTCTATGTTGAACTTTTTAAGGAACCATCAAGCTGGTTTCCAGAGGAACAGAGTGAGCATAGATTTTTTAGCAGAAGTAGTTATCCATCTTCAGAAACAAAACAGGCTTTCCATCTGCTTCTTTACATTTGGCATACTCTAGACCAATGTGCACCACAGAATTTAAAAAGAGAGAGAAGGAAAGAAAAGGTAGGCTTCGTCTCTAGAAATCTGTTTCAATAAATCTGGGTTGAGCCTAAGCTACTGCAAGTGAGCCCCAGCTAATTCTAATGGCAGTAAGGATTAAGAACTACAATATGAACTCAGGGGAAGTAATGCAAAAACTTTCTCCAGAGAATAGGAATCATTAACTTGTCATGGACCCAGAACTAATTTTATTAATTTCCTTGGCTATTTTATTCACAGGCAAGTATCTGCACCTAGAATCATGCTTGGCACTGAACTGGACAAAAATAATTGTCTTAATGTTGAATATTCAATTATATTTTAAGCTTAAAATTAATCGTATATAATAGCTATTAATGTTTAAATGACATTAATATTTTTAGCTGCTAATATTCCTTAGGAAACCAAAGGGAACTGTGCTCAATTTAGGATCCCCTGATCAGATATTATTTTTGAATATACCGTCTTTCCCTAGTTATTAATTGTCATGCTTATTAGACTTTCCACATAATATTGGTAGAAAATTATTTATTTGTTCTAATGGGCATCATTTTAAAGTTTAGAAGTATAAACAATAAATTGAAAGCAAAATATAAGATGATCAAAATACTGGCATTTATTGGAAATATTGTATAAAATAAAAATTTTCTGTATCATATCTATTTATTTAAAAAATCTGAATTCCACCTAAATTTCCCAGTTTTTTTATCTGTACTTAGTGTTAAACGTCATTCTTTTCCATCCTCAATCCCATACTATGGCTTTGTCTTCACCATGGAAACTCTCCTCTCTCATTTTCTCTTTATCTGGAAAAACATTTTTCTGATATAACAAGTTAGGTTATTTTTCTCAATATCCTTTTGACAAACTTCATGCTGTTTTTTGCCAGTTTTTATAGCAGATTCTGACAAATATTTTTCATAATGTCATACTTTAACAAATTAGAGGTTCCTGAAGATTGCTATCTTCAGGATAGCATATTTAAGAGATATTTATTTATACTTAAGCAATCAATTTTAAGTTATATAGTTTATTTTTTAAAATAGCTCTGTGCACTCTAGAATTACCCCCTCCCATAGGTTGTATAATGGATTGGCTAACTCTTCAGTAGCTCTTTCCCAGCATGTGGACACCAGATCCTTTCCCAGATGAACAGGCTTAATCATGTCCCTAGTTCTTAATTTTTTTTTTTAGTTCTTAAATTTTAGAATGAGACACTGTATTTCCCTCCTTTCCCAAATATTCAGTTAAATTAAGTCGCTCAGTCATGTCTGACTTCTTTGCAATTCCATGTACTGCCTCATGCCAGGCTTCCCTAGTTTTCTTTTTTATCCACATTTATAAGAAAGAGTTTTATTACAGCAATAGGCCACACCACTTGAGAGGACATCCTCCCATAAGTGAGCACCAGTGTACAACTACACAGCTTCCCCACTAACCCTTATTAACAACACCTACTGAGTCTGCTCCTGAGACTGTTGAGAGTCTTCTATAACAGGGGTCCCCAACCCCCAGGCCAGTACTGGTCTATGGCCTGTTAGTAACCACACCACACAGCAGGAGATGAAAAGACTGTGAACAAGGGAAGACTCATCTATATTTATATCCATTCCCCATTGCTTACATTATGACCTGAGTTTCACCTCCCACCCTCTCTGTGGAAAAACTGTTTTCCATGAAATATGTCCCTGGTGTCAAAAAGGTTAGGGACAGCTGTTTTACAACACACTGTGAACATTCACTTCAGTCTACTGTAGAACCATCTAAAGGAACCTCCGTCTTCTGGCAGGAGAGACAGTTCAGTTCAGTTCAGTTCAGTCTCTCAGTCGTGTCCGACTATTTGCGACCCCATGAATCGCAGCACGCCAGGCCTCTCTGTCCATCACCATCTCCTGGAGTTCACTCAGACTTGCGTCCATCGAGTCAGTGATGCCATCCAGCCATCTCATCCTCTGTCGTCCCCTTCTTCTCCTACCCCCAATCCCTCCCAGCATCAAAGTCTTTTCCAATGAGCCAACTCTTCACAGGAAGTGGTCAAAGTACTGGAGTTTCAGCTTTAGCATCATTCCCTCCAAAGAAATCCCAGGGTTGATCTCCTTCAGAATGGACTGGTTGGATCTCCTTGCAGTCCAAGGGACTCTCAAGAGTCTTCTCCAACACCACAGTTCAAAAGCATCAATTCTTCAGCGCTCAGCCTTCTTCACAGTCCAACTCTCACATCTATACATGACTACTGGAAAAACCATAGCCTTGACTAGACGGACCTTAGTCAGCAAAGTAATGTCTCTGCTTTTGAATATGCTATCTAGGTTGGTCATAACTTTTCTTCCAAGGAGTAAGTGTCTTTTTTAATTTCATGGCTGCAATCACCATCTGCAGTGATTTTGGAGCCCCCAAAAATAAAGTCTGACACTGTTTCCACTGTTTCCTCATCCATTTCCCATGAAGTGATGGGACCAGATGCCATGATCTTCGTTTTCTGAATGTTGAGCTTTAAGCCAACTTTTTCACTCTCCTCTTTCACTTTCATCAAGAGGCTTTTTAGTTCCTCTTCACTTCCTGCCATAATGGTGGTGTCATCTGCATATCTGAGGTTATTGATATTTCTCCCGGCAATCTTGATTCCACTTGTGTTTCTTCCAGTCCAGCGTTTCTCATGATGTACTCTGCATAGAAGTTAAATAAGCAGGGTGACAATATACAGCCTTGATGGACTCCTTTTCCTATTTGGAACCAGTCTGTTGTTCCATGTCCAGTTCTGACTGTTGCTTCCTGGCCTGCATACAGATTTCTCAAGAGGCAGGTCAGGTGGTCTGGTATTCCCATCTCTTTCAGAATTTTCCACAGTTTATTGTGATCCACACAGTCAAAGGCTTTGGCATAGTCAATAAAGCAGAAATAGATGTTTTTCTGGAACTCTCTTGCTTTTTCCATGATCCAGCGGATGTTGGCAATTTGATCTCTGGTTCCTCTGCCTTTTCTAAAACCAGCTTGAACATCTGGAATTTCACGGTTCACATATTACTGAAGCCTGGCTTGGAGAATTTTGAGCATTACTTTGCTAGCGTGTGACATGAGTGCAATTGTGCGGTAGTTTGAGCATTCTTTGGCATTGCCTTTCTTTGGGATTGGAATGAAAACTGACCTTTTCCAGTCCTGTGGCCACTGCTGAGTTTTCCAAATGTGCTGGCATATTGAGTGCAGCACTTTCACAGTGTCATCTTTCAGGATTTGAAATAGCTCCACTGGAATTCCATCACCTCCACTAGCTTTGTTCGTAGTGATGCTTTCTAAGGCCCACTTGACTTCACATTCCAGGATGTCTGGCTCTAGGTGAGTGATCACACCATCATGATTATCTGGGGCATGAAGATCTTTTTTGTACAGTTCTTCCATGTATTCTTGCCACCTCTTAATATCTTCTGCTTCTGTTAGGTCCATACCATTTCTGCCCTTTATCGAGCCCATCTTTGCATGAAATCTTCCCTTGGTATCTCTAATTTTCTTGAAGAGATCTCTAGTCTTTTCCATTCTGTTGTTTCCCTCTATTTCTTTGCATTGATCGCTGAAGAAGGCTTTCTTATCTCTCCTTGCTATTCTTTGGAACTCTGCATTCAGATGCTTATATCTTTCCTTTTCTCCTTGGCTTTTCGCTTCTCTTCTTTTCACAGCTATTTGTAAGGCCTCCCCAGACAGCCATTTTGCTTTTTTGCATTTCTTTTCCATGGGGATGGTCTTGATCCCTGTCTCCTGTACAATGTCACGAACCTCATTCCATAGTTCATCAGGAACTCTATCTATCAGATCTAGGCCTTTAAATCTATTTCTCACTTCCACTGTATAATCATAAGGGATTTGATTTAGGTCCTACCTGAATGGTGTAGCGGTTTTCCCTGCTTTCTTCAATTTGAGTCTGAATTTGGTAATAAGGAGTTCATGATCTGAGCCACAGTCAGCTCCTGGTCTTATTTTTGTTGACTGTATAGAGTTTCTCCATCTTTTGCTGCAGAGAATAGAATCAATCTGATTTTGGTGTTAACCATCTGGTGATGTCCATGTCTTCTCTTGTGTTGTTGGAAGAGGGTGTTTGCTATGACCAGTGCATTTTCTTGGCAAAACTCTATTAGTCTTTTCCCTGCGTCATTCCGCATTCCAAGGCCAAATTTGCCTGTTGCTCCAAGTGTTTCTTGACTTCCTACTCTTGCATTCCAGTCCCCTAAAATGAAAAGGACATCTTTTTGGGGTGTTAGTTCTAAAAGGTCTTGTAGGTCTTCACAGAATCATTCAACTTCAGCTTCTTCAGCGTTACTGGTTGGGGGATAGACTTGGATAACTGTGATATTGAATGGTTTGCCTTGGAGACGAACAGAGATCATTCTGTCATTTTTGAGACTGCATTCAAGTACTGCATTTCGAACTCTTTTGTTGACCCTGATGGCTATTCCATTTCTTCTGAGGGATTCCTGCCCGCAGTAGTAGATATAATGGTCATCTGAGTTAAATTCACCCATTCCAGTCCATTTTAGTTCGCTGATTCCTAGAATGACGACGTTCACTCTTGCCATCTCCTGTTTGACCACTTCCAATTTGCCTTGATTTATGGACCTGACATTCCAGGTTCCTATGCAATATTACTGTTTACAGCATCGGACCTTGCTTCTATCACCAGTTACATCCACAGCTGGGTATTGTTTTTGCTTTGGCTCCATCCCTTCATTCTTTCTGGAGTTATTTCTCCACTAACCTCCAGTAGCATATTGGGCACCTACTGACCTGGGGCGTTCCTCTTTCAGTATCCTATCATTTTGCCTTTTCATACTGTTGATGGGGTTCTCAAGCTGAAAACCTACAAATGGGGTCCTGGGCTTGTCAGCATCAAACATGCAGGTCTCCCATCTGCCCCATAGCATTCCTGGAAAAGTGCTGCACTCCAGAGAAACCCTGCACCATTGCAGAGGTGGCCACTCTAGAATAGGGAAGAAGCTAAAAGAAATTAAACCTAAACTCTTCATCACGAGTATCCGAGGTGCACTTGGACCTTCCTTCTGGATGAGGTCTGCAGACCCTTCTGCTCTTCTTTCTGGCAGCCTCGCCTACAGGCTGCACCTGAGCTGAGTACGCAGCAGTCCTGAGAGCCTGCAGGGCCTTGCACCACTCGGCTTCTATCTTATCCCTATAGTCCCCGAAGAGCACATCAGCTGCCTCTTCTGGGGCAGAGGGGTTCTCTGGCTGCTCAGGGTTCGGATTGCCCCAAGAGCTTGTTCTTTCTGCTTAGGGATGGGTCTCTGCATCTTCAGTCCCAGCTCCAGCTTTTTCCACGCACCAGGCCAGTTCCCGAGCCAGCTGCTCAACCTGCGCTTCTGCGCTTAGGGGGGCTTCCTCGGGGGCCTGCTTTTCTGGGGTCTTCCCACTTCCATTGGCAACAGACGCCCCATTCTGGGTTTTCTTCTTTTGCTTCTTGGTCCTTGAGACAGTGTCATGGCACGTAGGGCACCCTGGGCCTGGGGCTGCCACTGTCTCCCGAGCAGGATGTCCTGGAGCCGCCTTGTGCTGCCACTGGGACCGAGGAGGGCTGGGGTCCCAGGCTTCCCTAGTGATGGGAGTCCATCGCCAACTCCCGGAACTTGCTCAAACTCATGTCCATCCAGTTGGTGGTGCCATCCAACCATCTCATCCTCTGTCGTCCCCTTCTCCTCCTGCCCTCAATCTTTCCCAGCCTCAAGGTCTTTTCCAGTGAGTCAGTTCTTCACATCAGGAGGCCAAAGTTTTGGAGTTTCAGCTCAGCGTCAGTCCTTCCAATGAATATTCAGGACTGGTTTCCTTTAGGCTTAACTGGTTTGATCTCCTTGCAGTCCAAGGGGCTCTCAAGAGTCTTCTCCAACACCACAGTTCAAAAGCATCAATTCTTCATCACTCAGCTTTCTTCATAGTTCAACTCACATCCATACATGACTAGTGGAAAAACCATAGCTTTGACTAGATGGACCTTTATTGGCCAAGAAATGTCTCTGCTTTTTAATATGCTGTCTAGGTTGGTCATAGTTTTTCTTCCAAGAAGCAAGCATCTTTTAATTTCATGGCTGCAGTCACCATCAGCAGAGATTTTGGAGCCCAAGAAAAGTGTCACTGCTTCCATCGTTTCCCCATCTATTTACCATGAAGTGATGGGATTGGATGCCATGATCTTCATTTTTTGAATGTTGAGTTTTAAGCCAACTTCTTCACTCTCCTCTTTCATTTTCATCAAGAGGCTCTTTAGTTCCTCTTTGCTTTCTGCCATAAGGGTGGTGTCATCTGCATATCTGAGCTTATTGATATTTCTCCCAGCAATCTTCATTCCAGCTTGTGCTTCATCCAGCCTGGCATCTCGCATGATGTACTCTGCATATAAGTTAAATAAGCAGGGTGACAATATACAGCCTTGATGGACTCCTTTTCCTATTTGGAACCAGTCTGTCATTCCATGTCCAGTTCTAACTGTTGCTTCCTGACCTGCATACAGGTTTCTCAGGAGGCAGGTCAGGTGGTCTGGTATGCCCATCTCTTTCAGAATTTTCCACAGTTTGTTGTGATCCACATAGTCAAAGGCTTCAGCATAGTCAGTAAAGCAGAAGATGTTTTTCTGGAACTCTCTTGCTTCTTCTATGATCCAACAGATGTTGGCAACTTGACCTCTGGTTCCTTTCCCTTTTCTAAATCCAGCTTGAACATCTGGAAGTTCACGATTCATGTACTGTTGAAGCCTGGCTTGGAGAATTTTGAGCATTACTTTGCTAGCGTGTGAGATGAGTGCAATTGTGCCGTAGTTTGAACATTCTTTGGCATTGTCTTTCTTTGGGATTGGAATGAAAACTGACCTTTTCCAGTCCTGTGGCCACTGCTGAGTTTTCCAAATTTGCTGGCATAGTGAGTGCAGCACTCTGACAGCATCATCTTTGAGGGCTTGAAATAGCTCAACTGGGATTCCATCACCTTTACTAGCTTTGTTCGTAGTGATGCTTCCTAAGGCCCACTGGACTTCGCATTCCAGGATGTCTGGCTCTAGGTGAGTGATTACACCATCGAGATTATCTGAGTCACAAAGATCTTTTTTTTTTTTTTTTTGTATAGTTCTGTGTGGTCTTGTCACTTCTTAATATCTTCTGCTTCTGTTAGGTCCATACCATTTCTATCCTTTATCGTGCCCACCTTTGCATGAAATGTTCCCTTGGTATCTCTGATTTTCTTGAAGAGATCTCTAGTCTTTCCCATTCTATTGTTTTCCTGTATTTCTTTGCACTGATCACTGAGGAAGGCTTTCTTATCTCTCCATGCTATTCTTTGGAATTCTGCATTCAAATGGGTATATCTTTCCTTTTCTTTTTTGCTTTTTGCTTCTCGTCTTTTCTTAGCTATTTGTAAGGCCTCCTCAGACAATAATTTTGCCTTTTTACATTTTTTTTCCTTTGGGGATGGTCTTGATCACTGCCTCCTGTACAGAGTTATGAACCTCCATACGTAGTTCTTCAGGCACTCTATCAGATCTAATCCCTTGTATCTGTTTGTCACTTCCACTGTATCATCTAAAGGGATTTGATTTAAGTCATACCTGAATGGTGTAGTTGTTTTCCCTACTTTGTTCAATTTAAGTTTGAATTTGGCAATAAGGAGTTCATAATCTGAGCCACAGTCAGCTCCTGGTCTTATTTTTACTGACTGTATACAGCTGTTCCATCTTTTCCCAAGTATTATTTTACATAATTTTGTATTCAGGTAAGGATACACATATTTCCAATGCATACAAATACTTCCAGAAGAATACCACAACCAAATATATTTTTACCAGTTTTCAAGTTTCATTATAGATAGGTGAATCTGAGGGGAAGTTTCCTGCTGGTCCAGTGGTTAGGATTCGGAGCTCTCCCTGCCGTGGCCAGGGTTCAGTCTCTGGTCATGGAACGAAGATCCTGCAAGCTGAACAGCATGGCCAAAAAAGAAGAAGAAAAGTGAAGTTGATAATTGTCACTGCAATGGCGATCATATTACAATATAACAATGTATCAAATTAACATGCCGTACACCTTAAATCTACATGACACTCTGTGTCAAATATATAACTCCATTTTTTTAAAGGAGAGCTGAGAAAGTTAAGCACATAACCTAAGTTACCAAGAGGTTGTTGTTTGGTTCACATTGTCTATATCTTCCCCTGTGCCTCATTACCTCTAAATATCCTTTCATTCACATATTGAAATTCTGCCTATTCTGTTACCCTGAGGAGAAAAACAGAATAATAAAAAACAAGAAACTAGGCATTAATTAGGCTCCCTGCTTTGTATAAAATAATAATACCAAATGTTCCTTGCAGCTTAACAATAAATTGACAATTGACTTTTCAGAAGGCATATACTTGGGAAAAAATTGTTGCTTTGTAACACCATGAAAAAGAATACAGAGGATTTAGGACACAAATTTAGAGAACAGTGGTCTCAGTGTAATCCAGAGGGGCATCATCAGCATCACCTGGGAATGTGTTAGACTTGGAAATCCTCCAAATCCACCCAAGGACAACTAATCAAAGACTGGTGGTGGGGCCAAGCAATCTATGTTTCAGCAGGCTCCCAAGGTGGTTCAAACACCCGCTAAACCTCTCAAATACACAGTAAAGTTATAGAACCAATGATCTGAATGATTCGGCCTCAAAAGTTGTAGAAAGGAGCTGAAAAAATTGATTTACTTCAGTTCAGTTCAGTCGATCAGTTGTGTCCGACTCTTTGCGACCCCATGAATCACAGCACGCCAGGCCTCCCTGTCCATCACCATCTCCCAGAGTTCACTCAGACTCACGTCCATCGAGTCCGTGGTGCCATCCAGCCATCTCATCCTTGGTCGTCCCCTTCTCCTCCTGCCCCCAATCCCTCCCACCATCAGAGTCTTTTCCAGTGAGTCAGCTCTTCGCATGAGGTAGCCAAAGTACTGGAGCTTCAGCTTTAGCATCATTTCTTCCAAAGAAATCCCAGGGCTGATCTCCTTCAGAATGGACTGGTTGGATCTCCTTGCAGTCCAAGGGACTCTCAAGAGTCTTCTCCAACACCACAGTTCAAAAGCATCAATTCTTCGGCGCTCAACCTTCTTCACTGTCCAACTCTCAAATCCATACATGACCACAGGAAAAACCATAGCCTTGACTAGATGGACCTTTGTCAGCAAAGTAATGTCTCTGCTTTTGAATATGCTATCTAGGTTGGTCATAACTTTTCTTCCAAGGAGTAAGCGTCTTTTAATTTCATGGCTGCAGTCACCATCTGCAGTGATTTTGGAGCCCAAAAAAATAAAGTCTGACACTGTTTCCACTGTTTCCCTATCTATTTCCCATGAAGTGATGGGACCGGATGCCATGATCTTCGTTTTCTGAATGTTGAGCTTTAAGCCAACTTTTTCACTCTCCTCTTTCACTTTCATCAAGAGGCTTTTTAGTTCCTCTTCACTTTCTGCCATAAGGGTGGTGTCATCTGCATATCTGAGGTTATTGATATTTCTCCTGGCAATCTTGATTTCAGCTTGTGTTTCTTCCAGTCCAGCGTTTCTCATGATGTACTCTGCATATAAGTTAAATAAGCAGGGTGACAATATACAGCCTTGACATACTCCTTTTCCTGTTTGGAACCAGTCTGTGTGGCATAGTCAATAAAGCAGAAATAGATGTTTTTCTGGAACTCTCTTGCTTTTTCCATGATCCAGCGGATGTTGGCAATTTGATCTCTGGTTCCTCTGCGTTTTCTAAAACCAGCTTGAACATCAGGGAGTTCACGGTTCACATATTGCTGAAGCCTGGCTTGGAGAATTTTGAGCATTACTTTACTAGCATGTGAGATGAGTGCAGTTGTGTGGTAGTTTGAGCATTCTTTGGCATTGCTTTTCTTTGGGATTGGAATGAAAACTGACCTTTTCCAGTCCTGTGGCCACTGCTGAGTTTTCCAAATTTGCTGGCATATTGAGTGCAGCACTTTCACAGCATCATCTTTCAGGATTTGAAACAGCTCAACTGGAATTC
The DNA here is from genome assembly GCF_023091745.1 of Budorcas taxicolor. Lineage (NCBI taxonomy): Eukaryota > Metazoa > Chordata > Mammalia > Artiodactyla > Bovidae > Budorcas > Budorcas taxicolor. The sequence goes on along the minus strand of NW_026292151.1, from coordinate 67,710 downwards.
CGTCACCTCCACTAGCCTTGTTCCTAGTGATGCTTTCTACTTAGTAGGGGAAAATTAAAACCTCTTTTATTAGGATTGTATGCTCTATTACTCAGTACTATCAGGTCAGTTTATTTCTCTTCCTTGTTTAAAAAGACAAAAGTTACAGCACAAGCAGGCAGATCTTTTTATTCGACAGACACTCCCAAGACATGGGAGTAGGCCATGGTCATAATGATCCCTCTTGGCCTCCCCTTTTTTATACTTCCTGTCTCTTCCTTTTGGTTGTACCCTGTACAAAGTAGGCCTTGTACCCACCACCAATCAAGAAAGGGAATGCAAATAGGCATACACTCAAGGTCAATTGGCACCTGCAAGGTATGTAACAGCAGGCTCTGTTGTGCATGTCTTCCCATAATTCAGTCTGTTATAATCAGATATATATGTGTGTGTGTGTAATATTTATGAACCCTTAATTGGCTCCTAGTTGCCTAAGGTTACTTGAGGAAGCCCCTGTGGTTAGGTTGTACCCACTGTGTGCCTAGGGCACATGTGCAGGAGTTAGAAAAGTCTCTGTGGTTAATTCTATAGCATCTGTGAATTTTCCTGAATGTGTCTGGGAGGGGTTTTAGAGATCAGCTTGCATCCTTTTTGGCTAGGCCACTCCTTGTTGCACATGCCTAACTTGCTACCTAACAGTACTAACCACTCTAAAAAATGTGCTTTATTATTTGACCTAAATAACTGTGTCAAATACACATATATCATAATTATAAACACGAAGTAAAACTGGTATACACAGGGACAAAAACTAGAGAGAAATATAGCACCCTAATTAATACATTGATGTGAGATTTCATGTTTCTTTTCTCTTTTTAACTAATTTAATTGTCCCATATCGGCTAAACATAATACATACAAATTCGTAAGCTTTTCTCCTGTTAATTGGCCTTCTGTCAGTTTAATTCTCAGCCCCTAAAATTGTTTCTCCCTCTTAACATTCCCTAAATCTAAGAAGTCCCATTCACTGTTTTAATTATTATCAATACAAAAACAATTTCCGAATTTCTACTTCTCTGACCTTTTTCTCCTTCACCCAATCACCTATTTAAGACATCTCCGTTTAAATGTGTGGGTCCTGCAGCCAAATTTAAATATCTGAAGACACAAACATATTCCCAGCCAAAATCAGCCTCCAAATTGAATATCCTTTGAACAGCTGCAGTGTGAGCTCTTTGCGTGAACTGCGTTAAGAGTTCTGCCCCACGAATCAACTCCCGCCTCTTGTTATACAACACTCAGCTCCTTCAAGTTCTCAGCGTCTCTACTCGCCACCACTGATTTCTTTGTAGTCAGGGCCTAAATTTACGCCGGCGGCTTCCACATCTCACAGAACTCTCCGGTGTCATCCAATCAGGGCCCAAGCAGAAAGCCAAAGCTCAGCAACGCCTCACGACGTTTAACTACTCAGGGCCTTGCTTCGCTGGCATCACGTGACTCAAGTCCCCGCCTCCCGCCCACTCCCTCCGAGGTTGTTTGGGGGCACCGCCCTTCAGCTGGCGCCCGCTGATTGGTTATTGCTCGCGCGGTCTCCTGGGTGACGGGAACGCGGTAGCTTTCTTGATGAGGACCGGGTGCGCTTGCGCACTTGTTAGATCGCGCGGCTGCTGGATCTTTTGAGATGAAGGTAAATAACTTACAAACCCCGGGGTGCGGGAAGATGATGCGACCACTGGCCAGTCCCTTAAACTCTCCGAGAGTCGCTTTGAGGATAGAGCCTTGTGACCTCCCTTCCTTCTCCCGAATGCTTGAGAAATGGGGAAGGGAGCGGGGTGACCAGGGAGAGCAGAGGCGAAGTTGAAGAAATAAGCGGAAAGGAAGGAAAATTGAAGAGACGGCGGGGAGGGAGGCCTCTGATTTCTGGGACCGCGGACGGAGTTGGTGCGTTTTGGCCACCCCTCCACTGCTGGAAATGAGCAGACTGGATCTGAAGAGACTCCGAATTCGCCCCAATTCACACGGCGGGCAGAACGAGTTTGGGAAAAAAAAGCGTTTGGAGGGTCCTTGTGAAGTTGTCTCGTTCGAGTGTCAGGAGCTGCCTCATTTCTTGCAGCTAAACACCTGGCAAGCCTCGCAGCTGTTCAGCTCCTTAAAATGAGTGAAAAGCTCCGAAAGAATCTCAAATTGTATTGGCTGTGACTGGCGCAATTTACAGATCACCTGGTGACGGTGTATTTTATTCACGGGGAAATCTGCATGCACGGGTCTCAATCTCTAGAGCGTCATCCTTTGCATGCACCGTTTTTAGGATTGGGCTTCTTATGAATCCCATTTCCGGGTCACTGGCTACAGCTCATTCACCCATCGCCTTACCAAACAATACCCCCGCCCCGCTCCTAGTGCCCCCTACTCCCCAACCCCCCCACCTCCCCAACCCCCCACCACACACAGGCCCTGATCTGGCATAGAAATGGAAAGCTTAATTTTTTTCACTGTTTTGTACATTTTCGTGGCTATAGTGGAAATTGGAGTTGACCTGTAATCTTAACTCACATTTCTAAAGCTCTTCGCCATTTACGAAATACTTGCAGCTCAGTTGATAAAGAAAATGCCTACAGTGCGGGATACCTGCATTCGATTCCTGGGTTGGGAAGATCCCGTGGAGAAGGAAATGGCAGCCCACTCCAGTATTCTTGCCTGGAGAATCCCATGGACTGTAGCCTGCCAGGCTCCTCTGTCCATGGGGTCGCAAGAGTCCTACACGACTTAAGGACTAAACCATCAGTGTAAGGAGATATTGTTATTCCTGGTTTACAGTTGAGAATTCTGTGCTTGAGGCCATTTAATAGACCTGCTTTAAGCCCTACAGCTAATAAGTGAAAAGCAAAATCTAGAGTTCCCTGGTGATATTCCTTTCTTTCACTGTCAAGGGCCCAGGTTAGTTACCTGGTTAGGGAACTAGGATCCCACAAGCCATGTGGGTGGCCAAAAAACAATTGTATTAAAAAATAAAGATAAAAAAAAAAAAAAGATTGAAAGAAAAAAAAAAGCTAAGTCTAAGGGTTCGTTTTCCGGTTGTGAAGCTAGCACCTTTTTATGGGGTGTTGTATGTGTATGGAGCACCTGTTGACCTCCTTCGAAGAAAAATAGTATGTAAAATCACAACCAGAGGAGATCTACCAAGAAGCTAGGGACATTCAAATTTAGGGTGCCCTCACTTGCATATAGGGGTTCCAGGGCAATGTGGTCATAAAATTGCAAAAGTAAAATGCTTTTATGCTTTTTTTAAAAAGGGTGTCTTCTTGCTCCACACAACTTGGATGCACCTGTGATTATAGGCACCTCTGTTTTCAATAGAGGTGGATTTGATCATCTTTTTAACGTAGTAATTGCCGGTGATTGGTATAAAATTTAGACCATTGGAAGAGTTTTGTGTTACCATTGAGACTGTCACACCACCTGCAATTGTATCTAAACTTCACTTGCCTCAATATAGGCATCATTATTTAATTTTTAATTTAACCTAATGTTAAAATGTAAATTCATTCATTCAAACTCTTATGGTCCTAGATGTTTTGTATCAACACTGTTTAATATAAATATAATGTGAGCCAATGTACTTTAAAATATTTAGTAGCCACATTAAAATGTTTTTAAAGAAACAGGTAAGGTTACCTTTCATAATATATTTTGTTTTACCTAGTATATCCAAAACATTATCATTTCAACATGGAATCAGTATGAAAAATTATCAGTAAAGATAGTTTGCCATCTTTCCTGTATTGTCTTTTTTTTTTTAAATATAAATTTATTTATTTTAATTGGAAGCTAATTACTTTACAGTGCTGTATTGGTTTTGCCATACGTTGACATGAATCCACCACGGGGGTACATGTGTTCCCCATCCTGAACCCCCCTCCCTCCGCATACCATCCCTCTGGGTCATCCCAGTGCACCAACCCCGAGCATCCTGTATCCTGCATAGAACCTGGACTGGTGATTCATTTCACATATGATAATATACATGTTTCAATGCCATTCTCCCAAATCATCCCACCCTCGCCCTCTCTCACAGAGTCCAAAAGACTTCTGTGCATCTGTATCTCTTTTGCTGTCTCGCATGCAGCGTTATCATTACCATCTTTCTAAATTCCATATATATGTGTTAGTATATTGTATTGGTGTTTTTCTTTCTGGCTTACTTCACTCTGTATAATAGGCTCCAGTTTCATCCACCTCATTAGAACTGATTCAAATGTATTCTTTTTAATGGCTGAGTAATACTCCATTGTGTATATGTACCACAGCTTTCCTATCCATTCATCTGCTGATGGACATCTAGGTTGCTTCCATGTCCTGGCTATTATAAAGAGTGCTGCGATGCACATTGGGGTACACGTTGTCTCTTTCAACTCTGGTTTCCTCAGTGTGTATGCCCAGCAGTGGGATTGCTGGGTCATATGGCAGTTCTATTTTCAGTTTTTAAAGGAATCTCCACACTGTTCTCCATAGTGGCTGTACTAGTTTGCATTCCCACCAACAGTGTAAGAGGGTTCCCTTTTCTCCACACCCTCTCCAGCATTTATTGCTTGTAGACTTTTGGATCGCAGCCATTCTGACTGGTGTGAAATGGTACCTCATTGTGGTTTTGATTTGCATTTCTCTGATAATGAGTGATGTTGAGCATCTTTTCATGTGTTTGTTAGCCATCTGTATGTCGTCTTTGGAGAAATGTCTATTTAGTTCTTTGGCCTATTTTTTGATTGGGTCTTTTATTTTTCTGGAATTGATCTGCATGAGTTGCTTGTATATTTTTGAGATTAGTTGTTTGTCAGTTGCTTCATTTGCTATTATTTTCTCCCATTCTGAAGGCTGTCTTTTTGCCTTGCTTATAGTTTCCTTTGTTGTGCAGAAGCTTATAAGTGTAATTAGATCCCATTTGTTTATTTTTGCTTTTATTCCCAATATTCTGGGAGGGGGGTCATAGAGGATCCTGCTGTGTTTTATGTCCGAGAGTGTTTTGCCTATGTTCTCCTCTAGGAGTTTTATAGTTTCTGGTCTTACATTTAGATCTTTAATCCATTTTGAGTTTGGTTTTGTGTATGGTGTTAGAAAGTGTTCTAGTTTCATTCTTTTACAAGTGGTTGACCAGTTTTCCCAGCACCACTTGTTAAAGAGATTGTCTTTTCTCCATTGTATATTCTTGCCTCCTTTGTCAAAGATAAGGTGTCCATAGGTGCGTGGATTTATCTCTGGGCTTTCTGTTTTGTTCCATTGATCTATATTTCTGTCTTTGTGCCAGTACCATACTGTCTTGATGACTGTGGCTTTGTAGTAGAGCCTGAGTCAGGCAGGTTGATTCCTCCAGTTACATTCTTCTTTCTCAAGATTGCTTTGGCTATTCGAGGTTTTCTGTATTCTATACACATTGTGAAATTTATTTGTTCTAGCTCTGCGACAAATACCATTGGTAGCTTGATAGGGATTGCATTGAATCTATAGATTGCTTTGGGTAATATACTCATTTTCACTATATTGATTCTTCCAACCCATGAACACGGTATATTTCTCCATCTATTAGTGTCCTCTTTGATTTCTTTCCCTGGTGAGTGTTTTTATAGTTTTCTATATATAAGCCTTTTGTTTCTTTAGGTAGATATATTCCTAAGTATTTTCATTGCAGTGGTGAATGGAACTGTTTCCTTAATTTCTCTATTTTCTCATTATTAGTGTATAGGAATGCAAGGGATTTCTGTGTGTTGATTTTATATCCTGCAACTTTACTATATTCATTGATAAGCTCTAGTAATTTTCTGGTGTAGTCTTTTAGGTTTTCTATGTAGAGGATCATGTCATCTGCAAACAGTGAGAGTTTTACTTCTTTTCCAATTTGTATCCCTTTTATTTCTTTTTCTGCTCTGATTGCTGTGGCCAAAACTATGTTGAATAGTAGTGGTGAAAGTGGGCACCCTTGTCTTGTTCCTAACTTTAGGGGAAATGCTTTCAATTTTTCAGGATAATGTTTGCTGTGGGTTTGTCATATATAGCTGTATTGTCTTTGAACATCTAAATTTGGACTACCTGTATTTCAAGTCCTCAATAAAATTCCAAGTACACATGTGGTTTGTGGCTTCTATATCAGATGTACTCAGTGGTATTTGACCCTTTGGAACTTAAAGGACTCGAACCCTCTCCAGGCTCCTCTGTCCATGGGTTTCTCCAGGCAAGAATACCTGAGAGGGCTGCCATCTCCTCCAGGGGATCTTCCCGACCCAGGGATCGAACCTGGGTTTCCTGCATTGCAGGCAGATTCTTTATCACTGAGCCACCTGAGAAGCCCTCCGTATTGTATACACAGTTCTTTGTTGTCTAAGTGAAAAGAATGATTTTTCAGTTGAAAAAGTATCCACCCAATAGCCAAATTAAACACTTAATGATAAAGTGTATCTAATGGAGAAAGGAGAAAAAATACATTTGAAGGAGGTATAGATATTTTGTATTTCTGTCATGGTTAAGGTTTTTTAATAGCAACTTTATTAAATTTAATCTCCCCAAATCCATGCTATTAATAATTAGCTAAATTCCCTGATAGCTCAGTTGGTAAAGAATCCACCCGCAATGCAGGAGACCTGGGTTCAACCCTTGGGTGGGGAAGATCTGCTGGAGAAAGGATAGGCTACCTGCTCCAGTATTCTGGCCTGGAGAATCCCCATGGACTGTAGTCCGTGGAGTTGCAAAGAGTCGGACACGACTGAGTAACTTTTACAAATTCAAGTTTAAATTTTTTAAATTTTTAATAGTTATAAAACACTAAATCATAAATTTTTACAAAATTAACATTTAGAAACATTCAAAAGCAAAAAAGTTTTATAGTAAATGCTCCTGTGTATGTTGAGGTCTGTACTTGACCAGCCAGATTATGGTTATTTGGTTGGTTGGTTGGTTAATTGGTCATTTTATTTGTTACATTGTTGACTTCTTTGAGGTAAGCTCTAGCATAAGCCTTCACCATCCTGAATCCTGCTGTTTTCATTATTATGTTTTGACATCTTTTCTGACCAACTGTTAATTGAATGTTTTAAAATATAAAAACTGTGTTGTGTTTTTTTAGCGTGTTTTCTCACTACTAGAAAAGACTTGGCTTGGCACACCAATACAGTTTACCTGGCAGAAAACATCAGGAAACTATCTTGCAGTAACAGGGTAAGATAACAGTGATTGTTAGTAAATCATCCTGACTCCACATGGTTGTATGCCCACCAAACCACACCATCTGTTCAGTAGAAATTCTTGAATGATGGTTGCATGGTGAGATAAGTAATATATTAATTTCCATTAATATCACAATTCATAGAACCTTTTCCCTAGTGATAACTTTTTACATACAAATTATGAAACTATCATGAGAAAATATAGAAATCACTTGAATGTATAAGAAAACTCTTTAGATACATAAAAATCATATCTTTTTGTTCTAATTGGTTTTAGAGCTGATCATATTGTGAAAATCTTTGATCGCCATGGTCAAAAAAGAAGTGAAATCAACTTATCTGGGTAAGTGCAGAGGTAGATCAGAAATTTTTTCAAACTTTGTGGCCTAAAAGATAAAAAAGCACTGTCTTAAAACTTATAATCAAGTAGAATTTTATAACGTATGTCTAACCTGTATCTCTTCTTTTGCTTTCTCCATTTCCAAAGAGATTTAGTTTTGTGTACCATAAGCAGTTAATGAAATAGGTATACAGCATATGAATTAAGAGTTTAATACATTCATTGACAGATAAGCTTTAAGGCAGAATTGTAAATGAGTCTATGTGAAAGAATTCTTATTTAATTATAAACAAGCCTTAGTGTATATATTTGCGGATAAGCCCTTACTGATGTAGTATTTCCTCTCTAATATAAATTGGAAAATAGTTACTTTCCACACTTTTTTTATTCTTTTTAAGGAAGTCATTCTAGATTACAGTAAGCATAACATAAGCATTTTTAATAATTCAGTGTGATCATTACCTGTATTAGTTATCTTACCCATAGTCTTAGTGATTATGATGATGTTTGCATAAGACCTAAGTGGTCTTAAGCTGCCAGGCTTTTGAAATTCACATCTGCCTTCTGTAGTTTATCAGCCACCATCTTTGCAAATTAAGTGGCTCTTCTTATCTCACACCCGCCTAATGCCACCATTTTAGCATTTCCTATTGCTCTCTTAATTGTTGCTTCTGGTTTCTATGTTCTGGGGAACAGAGGGCAAGCTAGTTATAATTATGTTTAAAATAAAGTGAAAGGCACTTAGTCAAAAACTTCTTTGATTAAGTTGTATGAGCTTTATTGCATAATCTCTGCAACATCGCTTTTGGTTATGCAATGTCCTTATTTTTTTGCTTCTGAGCTGTTTTGCTGTATTCAACATAGCTGAATTAGACTGACAAAAGATCACCAGATAAACAAAATGCTATTATATGTTGTCTTTAATGATTTTATTAAGAATTTGAAAATCTCCCTCTTCCATACCTCTCAAAATCTGGGAAAATACTATAGAAAATATAAGATCCCAAAACATATTTTAACAGTTTGAAGAATAAAATAACTGAAGTGATTCCCAGATCTCTTAAATGGAAAGCTGAGTGTTGCTTCAGGGGCCCTCAAAGTCTGAGATCTGAGCTGGAGCTGATGTAATAATAATAGGAATAAAGGGCACAGTAAATGTAATGCACTGGAATTATCCAGAATCCATCTCCCAACCCTGAGTCCATGGAAAAATTGTCTTCCACAAAAGGCCAAAAAGGTTGGGGACCACTGGGTTGGTGCCCAAAAACAGTCTCCAAATGAAAAACAGAATCAGAAGGAAGAAAAGGTTACTCTTCAGGGAAGTTCTTAAATTATAATAAACATTTGGAGTAATTTTGAACAGTAAGAAACTTATTAAATAGAGCATTTCCTATTTATAACTATTTTATTACCTTAAATTACTCTTCTTATCCTATTCAATATTAAGATATGAAATGAAAATAACTTTTCTTACTATGTATTTCAGAATTCAGTCTTTCTTACTGTTTGCAATCCTCCATCTAACCAACCTTGCTCTGTTTAATACACAGCTTGTCTAGATATTTCACTTATCAGTACCTTCTTTTTCCCTCTATGCATCTGAAACAACCTTTCAAAAGTTGATCACACAAATTTCCTTTTGATTGCAGACGTGATTCCTTTCTAGAGTATTTTACCACAAGAGCCCAACTCTTTACAGGTGTCAAGAAAATCTATTAACCTATTAATATAATTGTATTTAATATAGTATGTGAAAATGATATTTAAAATAGAATTCAAAATGTTTCCATCCTCTCAACAACAACAAAATTGGTGTTAGTGTTATCCAGGCAGTGCATGTGGAATTCTGTTTCTTACTTTAAAAAGTTTATGATTTAAAAAATAGATTGGTTAGACTTGCTATAGACAAGAATCACAAATGGTTGAGTGTTTAAATTTCTTTCCCCTACTTAAAAAAAAAAATGTGTAGTGATTGTTTTGTTCTCTTTTTGAAAAAAGTAACTGTGTTGCTATGGATTGGGACAAGAATGGAGATATTCTAGCAGTGATTGCTGAGAAATCCAGTTGCATTTATCTATGGGATGCCAACACAAACAAAACCAGTCAGTTAGAGAGTGGCTTGAGGTAAGGATAACTTTTTTTATGTTTTAAATCTTCACTTAGAAATACTACCTGCAGCTTTGATGCTAAAAAGGTCTTACTACATTCATTATAAATATGCTCTGATGAGTTATTTTCTTATAAAAGGGAAAAATTCATTTCTTTTAAAATTGTTATATATAATCCTATTAATTTTGCCCAATTAATTAGAATACAGTATCATTCTAAAGTATAAAGAGCTTCTTAAAAAGTTGCTTTCAATGGAATAGACTAAAAAGTCCAAAGAAGAGAGAGAAGATTTATGGGAAAATCTGGAAATAGGATGACTACAGGCATGACTGGATCTAGGGGTTGTAATGATGCAGTCTAGACATCTCACAGCTCTTTCTTTCTCTGTATTGACTTCTTCTAAGTCAGACTCTCTCTCTTTTTTAATTCTGTTGAAGTATAGTTGATTTATAATATTGTGTTAATTTCTGCTGTGCAGTAAAGTGATTCAGTTATACATATATGTACTTTCTTTTTCATATTCTTTTTCATTGTGGTTTATCACATGATATTGAATATTATTCCCTGTGCTATACAATAGGTCCAAGTCATTTATCCATCCTATATATATTTAGACTCTTTTAATGGCTACTGGCAGGTATCAGCTTCTACCATTCTTCACAGCAAGTTATGCCAGAGAAAAGGGCATGCCACTATTACATCACCAGTATCCTCTCAGTTCTTTAAAAGGTCTTTGAATAGGGTAGGCAGGGCCATAGGGTTGATAATCCTACCCATGAAAATTGGGGTAAGGGTGGGGCAGTTCACAAGTGGAAGAAATCCTGGGCAGACAGAATAAATTACAGATCTCTGCTAAAATAGAAGCTGTTTGCCATATGGAAAAGAAAAACTTGTCAGTATTTACAACTGAAACTGCAATTTTGACCTTGAACAAGTTGCTTAACCTCTGCTTGAGCCTCAGTTTCTTCATATATGTAAAATGAGTCTAGTAATAATATCTGCCTCATAGCATCATGTGGCCTATAAGTGCAGGAAGAGATCACACATCTACCATAAGATTAGATTTTACTTTTCCGACTTACTTATCAAGGAATAACAGAGCAGGTCAAAACATCCCCCTAGTGCAGGTTCCCTTGACCCTCCAAAGTGACACACAAGAAATGCATCCACAGGCAATAGTGTCTGACGAACATCAAGCCTTACTAGATCTGAGAACCTCCACTTCTTGCTCTGTCCTTTTACACTTCCATACGTCACTTTTCAGAAGGATTTTATACAGTCTGTGCTTCCATTCAAGAAAGTGAAAGTGTTAATTGCTCAGTTGTGTCCAACTCTTTGTGACCCCATGGGCTGTGCCTGTCAGGCTTATCTGTTCATGCAGTTCTCCAGTGCCGGGAGCCAGCATGAGGAATTCCACCCGTGACAAGGTCATGCGGCAGAGCTCTGATGGCAAGGCTAATCAGACCTCAGGTTTTCCCCCTGGAATTTCCTGAGCATCCACCTCCCCCAAAATAAGAATCTGCCTGCTTTTCCACTCTTCTAATATTCTCTGGAAAAAGTCAAATCAGGGCTTTAGTCTTCTGCATTTGAAAGGGATGTTTCAGCTCAAACCCCCTCTGATAACTCTCTAGCTTGCCTAACAGGTTCCCCCGGACCTCTTACAGCTTGTGAATTGCTTACAGCCCCCCAACCGCGAGAGGCACAGAGCTTAAAGCATCTTAAGATACAGAACCTTTTCTAAGAGCTAAAAATCATATCGGTGACAGGTTTTCACTGTTGACTCAATGATTGCCACCAGGCCTCCATATTCTTTATCTTTTAGGCACCTGGGAGGATGTTAATCAATGTAAACGGGATATGGAAAAAGATATATACTAGTTTTGATGTTAGCAACACTAAACTTTTGAGTTAATTACTTTTCTTTGTTATATATCACTGCACTCCTCTTGTGTCCTTGCTATGTAAGAATGTAACTTTGTTTAGTGCTTTCTGAGAGTGGCACCAGACTTTGGGAAGATCAACACAAATAAGTCTTCTGGTTGACAAACCCTTATCAGAAAAAAGGCTGTGAAATGTTAATTGGCCTTTTTGGCCGGAAGATGATATAAATCACCTAAGACTTGTGTATACAATTAGGTATGCAGAGGGAAAAGCCTGGTTTTGATAAGAGTCTGGGCTGCTAACGCTGCATAACTTTGTGTTACCCATTGATCTCCATGTTTTATCAAAAGTATAAAAGGCCCTCTGAACAATACAGGAGGGGGCCAGTCGCTGGACTGGTTTCCCCCGTGTCTCTTCTCTAATTTCTGGCTGAATTCCCATCTGGGGCATGGAGGCTCACCACGTCTACTTACTTGTCCCGGCTTTTAAGATCCACGCGAAGGGGAGCCCAAGGCGGGGCACCCCCCAATATGCAAGAGGACGCCGGTGGCCTAACGTAGATGGTGCAAACTCCTTGTCTGGAACTTTATTGGCTTCCCACGTAAACCAAGTTATTCAGCCTTCTTTCTCCTACTACACTATTTCTTCCTAATCTAATCTTATATTTCTATATTGATAAATAAATAAGTTCTCCTCGCCAATGCCGTCCCCGCTTCGAATTCCCTGGATCCACCGGGGCTGGACCCCGGCACTCCAGGCAAGGATACTGGATTGGGTTGCCATTCCTCCTCCCAGGGATCTTCCAACCCGGGTCTCTCACATTGCAGGTGGATTCTTTACCATCTGAGCCACCAGGGAAGCCCAAACCTCCTTCTGAGATACCCTTAATAGTGACAGAACTGGAAAATCTATATCCTTTTTCAAATCATGAATTCCCAATAATTTTTTCAGTTTATTATACCACATTTTTAGACTTGTTAAAAGCTTAAGATGTTATCCATTAAGATTTTTACGCCAATTAGAGTTACAACAATAATTAGTAGACAGATTAATAACTATCTTATCATTAGTCATCTCCTGAAATTTGAGATTCCATCTTGACTGAGTTGAAGCCTTTTATTCATTATACATTTGTATTTTAGGTCTCACTGACTTAAGATCATTTTATAGTGTCTCAAAATACCTTTAGCACTTACTCTTTGTCCTAAATCATTAAAATTGTAATTTTATACTTCAGCTTCTAAGTGGGTATTACAGTTATTCATGAAATTCATGAAGCACTTTTTAAAAGGACTGCTTAGGAGGTTGTGGTTGTAAATTGTTTAGTAATTTATATCTTAATGTTACAGGGATCAATTGTCTTTCCTTCTTTGGTCAAAATTTGGAAGTTTCCTGGCCGTTGGAACTGTTAAAGGAAATTTGCTAATTTATAATCATCAGACATCTCGAAAGATTCCTGTCATTGGTAGGTTACAGCTGGAAACACTGCTAAATATTTGGGATGCTTTAACATAAACGTAAATTTTATCACCTCAGGTTTCCCTGATATTGCAGGGGAAATTTTGTAGTTTAAAATTGACTTCCCTTGTCAAGCCATACCTCTGTCTAACTAGAAGATCCATCTTCACTACCTACTAAGAACTTCCCAAGTTACATAGAACAGGTTGCGGTAAGGTGGGTGAGCCTGTGCCTCTGGACACCAGTACATTAACAGCATGATTTCCATCTGTCCCTTTCTCACCCAGATTATGCCTCTGGTGTGGAGTAGCTCATGTGCCTATCAACACGTTAGTAGATGGGCTAAAACATTTGGCCACTTCTTGGACAGAGTATATCCATATTCCTAATTCTGACCCTTCACTCTCTCCAGTCACTAATTTAATCTGGGAGTGAACTAGGAGTTATTTTTACCTCAGGGTATATGACTGGAGGGTATGTGTATTTATTCCTTCTTTGACCTTCTTGATTCAGCCTCTTTGATTCCCCCAGCCTCTGAGCACTTAGCATCTGACTACCTGAAGGAAATAGTATTGATTTTTTTCAATTGTTGTAACATCATGCTGGTGAGGGGTGAAATGGGTAGGCTTAATTACATACAAGTGGCCAGTATAATCTACTGCTAATGGAAGAGTTAAGTGCTGGAGATAATAGTGCCCACAGAATACTTGAGAAAGTGCTTTTCAGTTAAAGACACTTATTCATTTCAAATTATTTTCACATATAGGTATATCTTTCATATGGGTGTTTTTAGCACTCTAGCTGTACAGTTACATCATTGATCCATTTGAAAAATTGAACTAAAAAATCAGCTTTCACCATGTAAATTAATTTGTTGACTTCAGTAGGCATTTTCTGTATCCCACTTCTTTTATAGGCATGTCCTACCAGTTAACTTACAGTCCTTAGATAGCTTAACACTTGAGGTAATAAGAAAATAATCATGTCAAAACATGATTATTTTGTGTCATTATTTGTTCATATGTACATGATTTTATATGTGATCTTTGTATTTAATATGAATATTGATTCTAATTCAGTCTAATTTATTAACTGTGTAAAATAGACCTGAAAATATTCAGGTTAGTTGTACATTTTAGGCCCTTTCACTGCCTCTTTCAGAGTTTGTTGTGATTTGTAGGTGTGCTTTTTTTTCCTCTGAAATAATTTACTTTTCTAAAACCAAAGCATTTCACTTCCAGAAGCAGCTGCACAAATGCACAATCAGCAGGTGGTTTTTACAGTAACTAAATATCTGTTCCCTTGTTACATCTCGCTCTGATTTCTTTCCTAGAACTGGGTTAGATACAGGCAATCCTCAGTTTGCATGATTCTAATACGCATGAATTTCATTGACCACAGTTTACTTAATATTGCCAGTTTCCCAATAACATGATTCACATTTCAGTAACTGTGGTATATTCCTGTAAGTTAATATTAATTAAATGAGTCAATACCTGCCCAGAACACTGTTAAGTAAGCACACGAAAATGTTAACTGTTATCGCTGATGTTAACCTGAGTTCTGAGCACTGGAAGAAATGGAGAGATTTTCTTCTCTCTGTCCTGAGTGTAGGATGAAGTTTGTCCTTGGCATCTTTCCACCTCTCTTAACGTACTCCTTTATCCCTTCTAATACCTGTTACTTTGGACACCCCCGTTCCATTGCACTACCTAAATCTCTTAATCTATGATCAGCAAAATTTCCTATATTCCAGTCTCTTCTCTGAATGTTCCCTTCATTTTTGTGCTCTGGTCTCCTGGTTTGAAATGTTCCCTCTGTAGTCCCATGTTTGTCTCTTCCAGACTCTAAACTCATGCAAGCAATTGCTTACTCAAGAGCTCCAGTGAAATTTCTAGTAAATACTTCAGATTTGATATCACCAAACCATGCAGCTGTTCCCTCTCATCATTGGTATCTTTTCATCCTCTTGGACGTTTAAGCCAAATCTTACTGTTATCCTGACTCTTATCTTCCTCATACCCTCTATACCAATTGTGCCAGAAAATCTTACAGGATCTACCTCCAAATATGTCCAGAATCAACTGGTCTCATCACCTCTACCAGTACCACCACCACCATGGTGTGGAGCTGAGACATCTTCTGCATCTCTGCAATCTCTTAACTGGTCTCCCTGCTTCAACTCTTGCCCTGCTATAATAATATTATCAACTCAGAAGCCCGAGTGAACCTTCTGCTCAGAACTCTCCAGTGGCTCTTCGTGTCACCCGAGATCAAAGTCAGAATCCTTACAATGGCTAGCCAAGCCCTCTATGACCTGGCCCTTGAAAACTGTGATTTCATCTCTTAGTTACCTTTCGTTACTTTCTGGCCTCCCACCACACTGTTCTCCTAGCTGAGCCTCTAACACACTGGACACACTCTTGCTTCAGGGTCTACTGACTTAATAACTATTTATTTAGAGCCTGCTTTCTGCAGAGATACTGTATTAGGTTCAATAAGGGGTACAAGGAATAAAATAAGCATGATCTCTGTCTCAATAACAGCTAAAATAGCTAACACTTATATAGCATTTCCTGTATGGCTGGCACTCTTCTGAGTGCTTTAGCTCATTTGATCCCCAACCCTGTGAGATAGCTTCTACTGTTATTCCCAGTTTTTGGACAGTGTAACTAAGGAATAGAAACATTAACTTACCCAAGGATTTGTGATAAGTAGTGGAGCCACTTACTCAAAATAGGCAGCCTGCCTCCGGAAACTGTATACTTAACCTTGAGGCTCTTGAGTATTTATCTATTCTAGGACCTTTAACGAATACCTGGTGCCAAGTCATGTAATTTCCACCCCAAAATGTAGTTTTTGCACTGACTAGATTGCTTAATTTAAAAGCATTCTGTTACTTAGTGGCTCTCTAATATCCTTCACTAGCTAAATGACTCAGTTCTTAACATAACTCTCACTAAAGTGCATTCAAATTTGTACCTCAATATTGTTATGAATCACTGTATATCTTTTAGTTATATACAAATAATCAAAATTGTGATGTTGATTTGGCTTATGCCAAGGGTCTCCCACATCATAAAGCTGAATATAATAAAGATAACTTCAGTGCTTTGAGATTTACTTCTTTTAAGACATTACTGTGATAGGTCTTGTTATATGGTTAAACAAACAAACTTGTCAAGGGGTGGGATATCTTTTTATGTTAGGACCTATGCTCATATTCACATAAAAAGCTGGAAAATAGGATTGCCCTTATATACAATTATCTTGATTTAAAACTTGTTATAAACTGTTTTAAATAAGGCTGCTTAGACACTAAACTGCTTTGAGATTTTAAATTCCTTGTTTGTTTAATTTCCATAGTATATTATCTAACTTTGAAATTACCATCACAGATTTTGTAAAAATTTTTTTTTGAGAAATCAATATGTACAAAAATCATCTCTTTTGCAGGAAAACATACTAAGAGAATCACATGTGGATGTTGGAATGCAGAAAACATGCTTGCTTTAGGTGGTGAAGATAAAATGATTACAGTTAGTAATCAGGAAGGTGACACAATAAGACAGGTAATACAGTAACATCTCTTTGACTTGCTGTGTTCAGATTTCCCTCCAAAATAAAGTTTGTCGATCAAACTGACCTATAAAATTTTAAAATCTCTATGAGAGATGTTTACAATAACTTCATATTCTAAACATCAAGTTTTTTCTTTTTATGTACTAGGACATTTTTCTTTTAATACAAATACTTTGTCCAAATTTCCTCCTTTGTACACTTCCCGTTGGCTAGTGTTAGCTTGGATTATCAGCTCTGTGGTTATAATCAACCATTATATTTGTGAATATCTCTTATTTTATATGGGTATTTACAATGTAAATCTTAACCACTGGACTCAGCCAGATCTGCCTGATTCTAAAGCCTACTCCTTTAGCTGATATGTTAAATTGGTTCCAAACTAATCCTAGTTAAATTTAATTTTAGGATTAAATTTTACTGCTGTTCAAATTTCCCATGATTAAGGGAATATGTATTGCCCATAGCGATATAATCTTACCAGTGGCAAAATTTCAATTCGGATGACTTGGCTTATGGTTTATTTAGTATTTCTAGAGCAATAGTGACTGACACATTCTTTGAATACTGCTAGTTTTACATTAATAGGTCCTTCATTAGCTATTTATTGCTGCATAACAAATTACCCCTGAAACTTAGCAGTTTAAAATAACAGATGCTGCTTTGCCATTTTTGTGGGTGAGTAGTGCAGACACAGCTAAGCTGAGTGCTTCTGCCTCAGGGTCTCTCACAAGGCTGCGGTCATTTTAGCAGTCTGGACTGCAGTCTTATCTGAAGTCTTGACTAGGGACAAGTCTATTTCCAAGCTCATGTGGTTGTTGAAATGCAGGCTGTTAGGCTCAGGGCTTAGCTCCTCTCACTATTGACTGGAAGCCTGCCTTATTTTATAGCCACATGTATCTATCCATAGCATATCTCACAACAAAGCCGCTGGCAAGAGAATGAGAATAGTCATTCAAGACTTAAGCCATAACCTCTTAATAAATAACCTGATCTCAGAATTATTTTTGCCATATTCTGTTCTCTAGAAGTGAGTCACTAGGCTCAGCACATACTCAGGGTCTGGGTGGCAATCGCACTAGGGCATAAAAACCAGGAGGCGAGGACCATTGTGGACCATCCTAGAGGCTGCCTGCCATAGGCCCCCTTCTCTCAGGAAGAGAAAACTAATCATGATAAAACACATGTACCTTATATGATTGTCAAATGTGTGATATAGCCTACAAACCCTGTAGCATTTGTGAGATAGAGGAGATAAATGAATGTTGGGTTGTGAATTTGTAAGAGAGAAGATCTAAATCAGTCAAGGGTGAAGGCTAAACTATTGTAACAGAGACCCAAAATGACAAGGACTCTTAAGAATATAGTAGTTCGGGTGGCTTTTTCCTCCTTCATTTTATCATACAACAGAGGTAAGCATCTGTGTATCTCTGCTTCTCCAGGTTGTGTAAAGTCCCCCTTCTCTCCTTCCCCACCCTTCCTTGCATCTTACTGTTTTGCCATTTATTAGGGTGTTTTGCCCTCATTAGCACCACATCTGCATTTCAGCCCCAGGGAAAGGAAAAAGAGAAGTGGAGTGCAAGAAATTGTAAGCTACCTGATCTGGGAGATGCAGTCATTCCTGCCATTCATATCACATGAACCTAGTCATATGGTCAAACCTAAGTGCTGCCATGGAAAGCTGCAAATTTAGTCTCCCTAGGTGACCATGTACCCTGCTAAAACTTGTTATAGAGGATATTGGAAGACTTTTATCAGTTGCTGTCATTCACTCCAAGCAGAACAGAACAAAGATAAGAGGAAAAACTTACTATGGCTCGTTCAAGACTGGAATGACTGAAAATTTGGGCTTTGAGAATTTGCAGAAGTCTGAAGAGGAAAGTTGGTTCTAATATCTGGAAAGCTTTGAAACTGAGGTAGAAGTAACTCAGCGTGATTCCAGTGATTCTTAGGGAAGGCATTGCTATAAAAATAGTTTCTAGAAACCTTGTAATTTTCATCAATCTGTATTGGTATCCTTTAGAATTCTAATACTACAGGCCCAGCTCTTGTGTCCATACCAGACATCATCAGTAGATACTGGCATTTTTTTCTTCACTGAAATCAAGACATGACCTTAGAATACTATTCCACATCTAACATCCCAGGAAGCCTCTACCACTGAGCTGTTATTTACATACAAGATAACTATCTCCCATTTTTAATCCCAAGAATTATGCTTCCAGAATATGACATACTAAAGTTGTAATTTAGTAAACAAAGCATACATTGTAAGTATTGTTTCATCTGGTATTTTCTCCGGATTGCTTATACTTGGCTATTCTGCAAAGCACTCCATCGTTACTCATGTGGATTTATTTTTTATTTATCCTGCTTGTCTTGCTTCCTAAATCTGAAGATTGCTGTCATTCGTCAGTTCTGAAAAATTCTTAGTCATTGTCTACTTGAAATTTGCCTCTTGCCCTTGCTCTTCTCTTTCTGCAGCAACTGTTAGACATATGTTTGACCATCTGATGTCTCTTAATCTCTCTTTAATAGTTTCTTTTTGTCACTCTGTGCAATCTTCAGGATAATTTCCACAAATCAGTTCACTTATTCTTCAAATACATCTAATCTTCTATCCCATCAGTCCTTCCCATTGTAATGACCCTAATTTTTATTGGTGGAAAGTACTTTGTAGTTCTTTTTTAAAACCTGCTTGGACTTTTAAAGAAAGTGTTGTCTTTTCTTCTATTTATGAGTCTTTTATGTTTGTAATCATTTTTAAAGTATTTTATGATCTTTTTCCGATAATTTTGTTCTTTTTAGATCTGCTGACCCTTGCTCTTGGTACATTGCTTATGAATTTTCTCGTTTTGAATTGGGAGCTCATCTACTATAGGAAGTTGTTTGCAGCCTTGGAAGAAAGAGGCTTTAGATTTGTTTTTGCTGAACACTGCAGGGAGTTTCTAGACCACTCAGAGTATAACTTTGGACCTTAGACCACAATGAGTATAGGAGGGAAACTGATTTGAAAAGCTCGAGTCAAATGGGTTCATTATCATCTCTCTTTATCAGCCAGATATCTGGAGCATCAGTTCCTGCACTCACTTTGCTTTTCAGTTTGATCTTTGCCTATGGGCCACAGAAATCTTCCTTACCTTCTTTCAGGCTTATCTTAGCCATTTAATAAGATACATGTTCAGTTTCATCCTGAATTTCTAGAACTTTGTAGCAGTGGGATGTTCAGGTTATTCAGTCCAACGTATTCAGAAATGAAAGCAAGTTCCCTGTTTTGTTAATGGAATTTGGATGTGGGGTTTATTCATGGTGATACTGTGTTCATCTCCACAGATACCAGTGAGATCGGAGCCTAGTGACATGCAGTTTTCCATGATGAAGACTAATGACCGAACCTCCGCTGCTGAAAGCACAGTAAGTGTTCTAAATCCAGGCCCAACTTATTTTGGTAATTTTGTAGGATATACTGTCTCCTTTTCTGGGATGGTTCAGAATCTCCATTAAAATAATTATGGTGCATCACTTATTAAACCAACATAGACCCCAGTTTCTCAGGCCTAAATGTTGTTTCTGCTGCCACCTAACATCAAAACAGTTGAAGACAGCGTCCTGTAGCACTGTTGTTGCTCTCCGTATGGTAGCAAAAACAGTGGGGGCGCCTTGAAAAACAAGAGTATTGATTTCTGTATCTTTCAGATTTTTTCATTCTTTTCAGATATGGGGACCAGAATGCCAGAAATTACTGGTTTTATTTTTTTAACACCTTAGATTTATTTTCCCTGCCACATTTTAACATTCTGAAGTCCAGATGGTTTTCACAGTCAACCAGAATATATTTAATGAAGTAATGTTTTTCTTTATTTCTTAAAAAGATGTTATATTGATAATGACTCATAACCGATAGCATCTTCAACGCAAGGAAATATACCAAAGTGTTTCTGTTTATATATATATATATATATATATATATATATATATCCATTACCCTTAGTGAGCCCAAATTGGTAATGTACTCTTCTGTCTCAATACAGTTACACGCTCAGCTGAGAATTACAGTTTAGTATTGGCCTGTGGGTAACAGGGAAACTAGTCTAGCCACATTGACCAGTGCCCTGCGGTGATGGAAAAAGTGATGATATAAAAAGCTGAGCTAGATTATCCACACAGGTGTGGACA
Source organism: Budorcas taxicolor (assembly GCF_023091745.1). NCBI lineage: Eukaryota > Metazoa > Chordata > Mammalia > Artiodactyla > Bovidae > Budorcas > Budorcas taxicolor. The sequence continues at coordinate 46,977 of NW_026292151.1, read as the reverse complement.
GGTAGTCCCACGTGGTTCAGAATCAAAATCAGATGGCCTTAGGGTAGAAGAGTTGCTATACTCTGAATGTGAGTTTAATTCCAATGGAACTGTGTCACACTTACCTTCTTGTACTGCACGGTACTCTTATTAGAGGTACAGAGAATTTTAAAAAGTTATTCCATCGAGCTATTTTAGTATACTTCCAAGGGTATATTGGGTATGTGTAAACCCAAGGATCCTTCCCAGATTACATTTTAGGAAAATGGTACAAATGTGTTGAGTTAGTCACGTTGTTTCCTTATTAATTTATAACATTTAACACTAAATTTGGCTCAGTTGTTTTTCTAAATTAAGTTTATGCTATTTGAATTTGCTTATTAGTCTTTTCATGAAGTACTGAACATTCCTCTCATAATTCCTATTTTTGGCAGATAAGTGTAGTGGTTGGCAAGAAAACTTTGTTTCTTTTTAATCTGAATGAACCAGATAACCCAGTTGATATGGAGTTTCAGCAACACTATGGCAACATTGTCTGCTACAGCTGGTATGTACAGAAGCACAATACACAGAGTTTTTCCTTACTAATTATAATGTGTTTCTTTTTTGTCTGTAGCATTTTCACTCCTCTATGTGACATTTTCTGGATTGCAGTCTGAGACTTAACATGTGAAACTACCTAGCATGTTATCTGGCAAATAGGCCCTTGATAAATGATATTCTCTATTTCCTTAATGTTAAGGTACTTTTTTATTCCTGTATTGCAAATGACAGTTAATCTTCCTTTTACTGTATTACTGCCTTTGTTGCTGTAGGTACGGTGATGGCTACATCATGATTGGTTTTTCTCGTGGAAATTTTGTGGTCATTTCCACTCATATTCGAGAGATCGGTCAAGAGATATTTCAGGCTCATGACCATAAAGACAATCTAACCAGTATTGCAGTATCACAGACCCTTAACAAAGCTGCTACGTGTGGTGATAACTGGTAAGTTATATTCACGTATTCCTAGGAAAGCTTATTTAAGGAATAGTCAAGAGATTCAACAAGATGTTGTTAACTAATGTTCATCTATCCACCATACTTGCACTATTGGAACATATTTGCAGTTGAAAATTTCTAAGATACCTTTACCTTTGCCTTGAACACTCAGGGTAAAACCTAAAATACTAAATGTGTACCGGATACAAAACCTAAAATGGAGTATACTTTAAAATCAGTCATAAAAATAAAATGGGCACTTCTGGGTAACAGGGAGTAAGTACCCTTGACCCTGTCTCTCTCACCAAATACAGCCATAAAACCTGAAGAGAACTCATGAAACAACTATGTAAGGATTCTGAAAAGTAAATACTAGCAGGCAGATTGGAGAAGAAAGCCCGCATTTGAAGTACCACTGAGCCAGCAGTGAGTCTCCTGTGTGTCTTCTGGTCTCAGCCAGGACTCAAGGCAGCCTGAGACCTGGACGTAAGCACTGGAGCAGAGACAGACAGAGCTCTGAAAGAAGCCCTTTAGTTCTGGCTGAACTTTCAGTAAAGAGAACTCCTAACACTCAAACTAAGTTGGGGAAATCCCTCAATTTTCTCTTTTTTCCCCCCCCCTTCTTTGTTCTTTCGTGCCCTAGCCATCAAGCGGTCCACCATGGCAGTGACAGCAAGGACCCACAGGCACCTGAAACCCTGAAGGAAGCTAACCTTCCTCTCCAGTTGGGGGAACTGTGGTCCCAAGAAGATGGGGCATACCCCCGCTGTTTATTTTTCTCTCTGTCCTTTCTCTGCTTGGCTGCCGGTGCAGTTGTAGGGAGACCAAAGGAGAATAACTAGAGCCCAGCTTTTGTGCTGGAAGACCAACAAGGGGAAGTCCAGGTATATTCTGATATACCTGGGAGGTCCTAGAGAAGGAGGAACTCTGGAAAGTAATCCTACAAAGATACTTATGAAGTCCCAGGTTCATCTCTGAGCTTTGTGTGTGTGTCATATCCTACGTGCCTGACAAAGACTTTGAGAACTGAACTAAGGGATAGACCATAGCCCAGGTCCTGTACTGGCCACTGAGTGGACCATACAAGGACATACCTGAATACCACTGCAAAGGGTTTGGAAGTGGAACAGACATTGAAATCATAGCCCACAGAAGGCTGGTCGAAATGTGTGGCCCGAACCCAACTGGGCCAATTGCCTCCTTAAAAAAAAAAATTTAACTTCTTCCGTGGGATTTAAACAAGACAGAGTCTCATAACATAATTGTCAAACTGTCCAGAATATAACCCCAATTTGCTTGACACATGAAGAATCAGGAAAATTTTGACTGACTTGAGAAAAGACAATCAAAGGACCCCAGTGCTGAGGTGATGCGTGTAGCAGCTATTATAAAAATGTTCCAAAAGGTAACAGCATTCTCAAAACAGACTGAAACATAACCTCAGGGGGGGGAAAAATGGAACCTATAAAGAAGAACCAAATGGCAATTCTAGAACTGAAAAAATAAAATTAATACAGTGTGTGTAATATCAGAATAGAAATCACAGTAAAAGAGTTGGTGAACTTAAAGATAGATGAATAGAAATACCCATTCTGAACACAGAGGAAAAGATTTTTTAAAAAAACAGCCTCAGGGACCTTGAAACTACCAAAATGTGTAACATTTGTGTCATTAAAATCTCAAAAATAAAGGTTGGAAGCATCTCATGTTTGACAAAAGACAACCTATATATTATACAAGCTCAGCAAACCCCCAAAAGGATAAATCCAAAGAAATCTAGGCCCAGACTCATCATGGTTAAACTGCTAAAAACTAAAGGCAAAGAAAAGGTTTGAAAGAGAACATTTTGAATGACAGCAGATTTCTCACCGTAAACCGTAGTGACCAGGAGGAAACTCCTAACACTCTTAAATTGCTGAAAGAAAAGAATCGTCAACCAAACTTCCATCTATATCCAGTAAAAATAGCAATCAGTAATGAAGGTGAAATAAACATTCTCAGATGAAGGAAAATGAAGAGAATTTACTGCCAGTGGGCCTCCTCTAAAAGAACTACTGAAGGAGGTTCTTCAGATAGGAGATAACAGATGACAGAATGAAACTTGGAATGTCAAAAATAAAAGGAAGGCAATAGAAACGGAAAATAACAGTAGATAAAGTGAAGGTGTTGGTCACAAGGCTACTGGTGAAATCACATCAGGAACTTATATTTGTTTATGACCGTGGGCTGCTATGGAAGAGGGCATGCATGTTCATAAAGGGACTAGTGTTCATTTAAGATCACTGCAGGCCATTTGGCCAAACAAAATAGATGCCAGGGCAGCTATATCATGGTGTAACTTAGTTAAACTCTCAACAGACTTGGATAACACTATAAACCAACTAGACCTAGCAGACATCTACAGAACACTCCACCCAGCAACAACAGAGTACACATTTTTTCCAGACACCCATGGAGCATTCACCAGTGTAGACCATATCCTGGAGTGTGAAACAAACCTCAACAAATTGAAATCATACAAAATGTGTTAAGCCATCATGTAATCACACTTGAAATTGGTAACAACAGGAAATTCTCTGTGTACTTAGACATTAGCCTACTTCCAAACAATTCATGGGTCAAAGAGTAAAAGTAAACTAGAAAATACATAGAACTGAGTGAAAATGGAAATGTACATTTGTTGTTCAGTCACTCAGTAGTGTCCAACTCTTTGTGACCCCATGCATGCCAGGCTTCCCTATTCTTCACCATCTCCCAGAGCTTGCTCAAACTCACATCCATTGAGTTGGTGATGCCATCCAACCATCTCATTCTCTGTTGTCCCCTTCTGCTCCTGTCTTCAATCTTCAATAGATGTACATAGCAATATCTATTTCAGGCAGCAAAAACAGTGCTGAGAAGAAAATTTATAGTACTAAATTGATATAGAGGAAAGAGAAAAGACATCTAATCAATTATCAATGTTCCTATCTCAAAAAACTAGAAAGAGCAAAACAAGCCCAGAGCAGAAGGAAGAAAGTAACAAAGAGCAGAAATTGAAAACAGGGAAAAAATTTAAAAGCTAGGGGTTTGGGGGGAAAATTGATAAATCTCTAGCAAGGATGACGAAAATAGAATACAGTTCACCAATATCATGAGTGAAATAGAAGTTTCACTACAGATCTGAAAACCACTAACAAAGCAATACTACAAACATCTTTATACTCAGAAATTTGACGACTTGGAACATAGGAAGCAACTCAGTCGAGGGTACATTTTTATGTGCCTACTGGCCATCTGTATGTTGTCTTTGGAAAAATGTCCATTAAAGTCTTCTGCTCATTTTTCAATTGGGTTGTTTGGTTTTTTTGTTGAGCTGTATGAGCTGTTTATATATTTTGGAGATTAAGCCCTTGTCTGTCGCATCATTTGCAAATACTTTCTCCCATTCTGTAAGTTCTTTTCGTTGTTGGTTTTTTTTTTAATGGTCTCCTTTGCTGTGCCAAATTTTGTTAATTTTGATTAAATCCCATTTGTTTATTTTCACTTTTATTTCTATTGCCTTGCTAGACTGACCTAAGAAAACATTGATACGATTTATGTCAGAGAATGTTTTGCCGATGTTCCCTTCTAAGAGTTTTCTACTATCTTGTCTTAGATTTGTCTTTAAGCCATTTTGAGTTTATTTTTGTGTGTGGTGTGCACAAAAGGGTGCACATCACCCTTTTGAGGATGTGCTCTAACATCTGATCTACGTGCAGCTGTCCAGCTTCCCCAGCGCCACTTGCTGAATAGACTGTCTTTTTCCCATTGTGGATTTACTTCTGGGCTCTTGGTTCTCTCTGTTATTTCTTACAGTCACATGTGGACCTACAATTATATAAAAAATTTAATTAAATGAAAACAGAAAATATATGAAGAAGAAGCACTGGGAGGGTGGAGAAGGGACAAATGAAGGAGAGAGCAAGGGAGACAGGAAGAAAGAAATACCACTATTAGGTCCCAACATCATGCTACACAGGTTTCACTTGCATAAGCCTACTTACCCTTCACAATAACCCTTTGAAGTAACATTATACCTCCACTTTTCAGAGCTTTCCACCTAGGCCTTTCCAAATCTTTCTGTTATACCTCACTTATTTTTGTAGGAAGGAACTCTTAGAGCAGTGGATGGGGGGAGAGGAGGGGAGGACACATTGCAAAGAGAAACCTGCTTCATTTTACAATAATCAGTACTGCTCAGGGGAAAGTTTTCTGACTCAAACTTTTCCTCAGGATCTTCAGCCTCCTTGTTCCTGACTGTAGATCAAAGAACTAAGCTGGGCCCCACTCCCACCCCTGATCAACAAATAAAAATTTTAAAGAAAATATAATTAAATATGGAAAGTTTAATATTTTTTTACCTTAACCCTATAGATCCTCCTGTACATCCCTTTTTGGAGAACACTGACCTGTTCCATAGCTTATAATTGCTTGAATTTAACTTAGTGCTCATATTTAAAATATATATATATATATTTTTTTTCTATTTTTCAGCATTAAAATCCATGACTTGGCCGAATTAAGAGACATGTATGCTATAGTCAGCCTGGATGATGAACATAAAGGTATTGATTTTTCTGAAGCAAGTTGGCGTTTGATCATTTTAGTAAGAGAGTAATGTGTTTGTTAACGTATGGTTTGCATTCATTGTAGGAGGAAGCAAATTTACACCTTTCACTAGAATTCCCTCAAGTAGCCTCTTTATTAGTAATTATGTCGGGTCATACTCCTTGACTGGGCTTCGCAGTTGGCTCGGTGGTAAAGAATCCACCTGCCTTTGCAGGAGGCGCAGATTCAATCCCTGGGTCACGAAGATGCCCTGGAGAAGGAAATGACAACCCACTCCATTACTCTTGCCTGTGAAATCTCATGGACAGAGGATCCTGGCTGGCTACAGTGCATGGGGTCACAAAAGAGTTGGAAATGACTCAGTGACTAAAAACAAAAAAAAAACTTCTTGACTAGGAGGATGTGAATATACTTTGACTCAAAGATTTCTGTTGTATTTTATCCCAAATCCAGTTGCAAAATCTGAATTCTGATATATTTCCCTTTGAGCCAGTTTTGAATGCATCGGGGCTCATGCTCATAAGCCAATCCATGATGAATCTCCTAGTCAAAATAAAAGCTATGTCCACTATTTTTTTTAAAACTTTGAAGATTTTTATGCCTCTGGTAGCTTAAGTGAAGATATTTAGTGTGCTTGGTTTCTTGTAACAGCATATCTGTTTTTAAATAATCCTTTATGTGCTCCGTCATTTCAGGGCTGGGCACCTTGTCCTGGACAGATGATGGCCAGCTGCTGGCACTGTCCACCCAGAGGGGCTCACTGCACGTGTTCCTGACCAAGCTCCCCATCCTTGGAGATGCCTGCAGCACCAGGATTGCATACCTCACCTCCCTCCTTGAAGTCACCGTAGCCAACCCTGTTGAAGGAGTACAAAAACAGTGTTCTCTTCACTTGTCAATAAAATTAATGCAGTGTTGACAGTTGATTCACTACTGCTCCTTTTCTCTGTTACAGGAACTGCCAATCACAGTTTCTGTCGCCGTGGAGCCCAACTTTGTAGCAGTGGGACTTTATCACCTGGCTGTGGGAATGAATAATCGAGCTTGGTTTTATGTCCTTGGCGAGAATGGCAAGTCTAAATCCAGTTGTTTTCTTATCTAACATATAATTTGTTTTTTTTTTGTCTTGTCTGTTTGTTTGTTTGGGAAGCACTAGTAGTTTCTTTTAAGACCAAATCTTTCTTTTTCTTCAGACATCTCTTTCTTAGCTTAAATGGTTTTTTGCGAATCTTCTAAAAATTTTGCATAGTTTTGGGAAAGGTTTTGTTCTTTATCTTTGTTGTGAAGACACTGTGGTATTCTGAGCAGATTGTGTTCTTTAGAATTGGGCCCTGGGTTTAAATTCCCTTCTTCCCCTTTTAGCTGGGTGACTGTAGACAAATTCTTTACCCCTCTGAGCCTTGGTTTCCTCATCTGGAAAATGAAGATTCTTCTACTTGTAAAGGGTTATGAGAAAAATTACATGGAATAAAATATGTGATCTTTTGCGCCTGGTCTTTCTTAGGCACCTGTTGGTCTGGTAGGTACTTCAGTTCAGTCAGTTCAGTCGCTCAGTCGTGTCCGACTCTTTGCGACCCCATGAATCACAGCATGCCAGGCCTCCCTGTCCATCACCATCTCCTGGAGTTCACTCACACTCGCGTCCATCGAGTCCGTGATGCCTTCCAGCCATCTCATCCTCGGTCGTCCCCTTCTCCTCCTGCCCCCAATCCCTCCCAGCATCAGAGTCTTTTCCAATGAGTCAACTCTTCGCATGAGGTGGCCAAAGTACTGGAGCTTCAGCTTTAGCATCATTCCTTCCAAAGAAATCCCAGGGCTGATCTCCTTCAGAATGGACTGGTTGGATCTCCTTGCAGTCCAGGGGACCCTCAAGAGTCTTCTCCAACACCACAGTTCAAACGCATCAATTCTTCGGCGCTCAGCCTTCTTCACAGTCCAACTCTCACATCCATACATGACTACGGGAAAAACTACAGCCTTGACTAGACGGACCTTAGTCGGCAAAGTAATGTCTCTGCTTTTGAATATACTATCTAGGTAGGTTGGTCATAACTTTTCTTCCAAGGAGTAAGCGTCTTTTAATTTCATGGCTGCCGTCACCATCTGCAGTGATTTTGGAGCCCCAAAACATAAAGTCTGACACCGTTTCTACTGTTTCCCCATCTGTTTCCCTTGAAGTGATGGGACCAGATGCCATGATCTTTGTTTTCTGAATGTTGAGCTTTAAGCCAACTTTTTTGCTCTCCTCTTTCACTTTCATCAAGAGGATCTTTAGCTCCTCTTCACTTTCTTCCATAAGGGTGGTGTCATCTGCATAGCTGAGGTTAATGATATTTCTCCCAGCAATCTTGATTTCAGCTTGTGTTTCTTCCAGTCCAGTGTTCCTCATGATGTACTCTGCATATAAGTTAAATAAGCAGGGTGACAACATACAGCCTTGACGTACTCCTTTTCCTATTTGGAACCAGTCTGTCATTCCATGTCCAGTTCTAACTGTTGCTTCCTGACCTGCATACAGATTTCTCAAAAGGCAGGTCAGGTGGTCTGGTATTCCCATCTCTCTCAGAATTTTCCACAGTTTATTGTGATCCACACAGTCAAAGGCTTTGGCATAGTCAAAAAAGCAGAAATCAATGTTTTTCTGGAACTCTCTTGCTTTTTCCAGGATCCAGCGGATGTTGGCAATTTGATCTCTGGTTCTTCTGCCTTTTCTAAAACCAGCTTGAACATCAGGGAGTTCATGGTTCACGTATTGCTGAAGCCTGGCCTGCAGAATTTTGAGCATTACTTTACTAGCATGTGAGATGAGTGCAATTGTGCAGTAGTTTGAGCATTCTTTGGCATTGCCTTTCTTTGGGATTGGAATGAAAACTGACCTTTTCCAGTCCTGTGGCCACTGCTGAGTTTTCCAAATTTGCTGGTATATTGAGTGCAGCACTTTCACAGCATCATAAATGTTAATTCCCTACCCCTTCCACTGTATACTTGAATAACCACTGACATCTGAAGGGAGCCTCACTTTTTCTTCTCCTCCTCCTCCTCCTCCTCCTTCTCCTCTTTCCCACAGGAGGTCAGATGTCCCTCAGGAACAGAGCCAGCCTGAGAATTATCCTCAGATGGTCCATTAAGCTTCTTGTCACTAAGGTTTAATTTTTGGTTATTTTGCAAGTGACTTTATTTTTTATTACTTTGTTTCTTGTGAACCACTATGAAATTCCTAAAGGCAAATTTATATGGCAACTAAGATTTTCTTTAGAATGGCTAAAATTAAACTTTCAGGTTCAGAATATTCTTTCAAAGGCACACATTTAAAACTTATTTGCAGATCATTAGATTAGATCATTTTGTCTATATTTTATTGTGTTTGTTTTTGTTTTGATTACTACAGCTGTTAAAAAATTGAAAGATGTGGAATATCTGGGGACAGTAGCCAGTGTTTGCCTTTATTCTGACTATGCGTCTGCACTTTTTGAAGGCAAAGTCCAATTACATCTGGTAAGTATTTTTGGTGTCCCATGGCCTGCTTAGGTCAGTGATGACAATGAATAGCCTAGTGTTTTATAATCAAGAACTTTGGTCAAGAAGCAACCATGTACAGACTAGCTAGAAAGCTGTATGTAATAAAGGACTGACAAAACTCTTTTGAGTTTGTCATGAGAGTAACCTCATGAGATCAACCCTCAGTTAACCCTTTAACTCTGTTCCCAAGAAACCCAACAACGTTTCAGCTGTGCTGCTTATAACATGGCTTATGTAAAAATGGCCATGTAAAGTGCGTCTAGAAGGAACTATAAGTAAGTTGTAAAAACTGATGGGAATGCCATAGGTCTGGCTTCCTGGAATGGATTGACCCATGTGTTTGGTCCTGTCACTGGTGGGGATCTTGAAACTATGCTCCATGAGTTGTTCAAGAGATGTTGGCCCTTGAAATATGAGGCTTCTCAACCAGGACACTTCCCACATGTATTTCTTGGCTCTTTACTTCTGGGAAGCCAAAGAGATTAGCTACAAGACAACTGCAGAGGCTACTGCAAAGACTATTACCGTTAAAGAAAGTGAAAGTGTCAGTCGCTCAGTCCTGTCTGACTCTTTGCACCCCCTTGAACTGTGGCCCATCAGGCTCCTCTGTCCATGGAATTCTCCAGACAAGAATTAGTGGAGTAGGTAGCTATTCCATTCTCCAGGGGATCTTCCCAACCCAGGGGTCAAACCCTGTTTGCTGCATTGCAGCCAGATTCTTTACCATCTGAGCCACCAGGGAAACTCGTTCAAAGGGATATTTAATTGCCTTGCTGGCAAGCTGGGTTCCTGCCTGATACCTTTCTGAGTAAAGTGCTTTATCTGGTGAGCCTAAATATTTAGTTGAATTTAAGAAAAAGACTCCCATTACCCCCTAGATATTGCAAACCAGATTTATTCAGTTAAGTCTATGAGCCACTATTATTCTTTGTTTTAGATAGAAAGTGAAATGTTGGATGCTCAAGAAGAACGTGAGACGCGACTTTTCCCAGCAGTGGATGATAAGTGCCGTATTTTATGTCATGCCTTAACTGGTGATTTCCTCATCTATGGCACAGATGTACGTGTTGTCTTCTGTAATATAGAATGTGGGAAAATTTCTCATTTTTACCTTGTAATTTATTATATACGTGTGTGTATATATATGTTATATAGATATTATATGCGCATACATGCATATATGCTCAGTTACTCACTTGTGTCCAACTCTTCGCAACCCCATGGACTGTAGTTTTCTTCTGTCTTTGGGATTATCCAGGCAAGAATACTGGAGTGGGTTGCCATTTCCCCCTCCAGGGGCTCTTCCCAAACCAGGAAGCAAACCCACGCCTCCTGCATTGGCAGGCAGAATCTTTACCACTGAGCCACCTGGGAAGCATTATATGTGCAAAAAATTATTATATATGTATGTAGAGCACTTTGGTGTGATTTGCTATTATCAAGTGCTTTTGTAACTATAAGCAACTTTGATGGCACAATGAAAAGGACAGACTTTGGAGTCTGGACAACCTGGGCTCAAATACTAGTCCTGTTACTTGCTGCTTGACACTTCCAGTCTCATTTTCCTTATCTTGATGCTTTCAGGATTTAATTTGATGACAAATGTAAGACACCTCATTCAACTATAGCTATCCAATGCCTACATTTAGCAGGCATTTAATTAAAATTAATTGAATATTGAGAATCCCACTTCAACCTTTTGGTCATTTGAACCATCAACACCCTGTACTCTTAGATGTTACATTAGCCACATATGCATAAAGCATAGTTTAGTAATAGCATTTATATTTGTAAAAACTTTTAAAGATTTTTCAAAGCATATCATACCTGTTACCTTGCTTAGCCTCTAGAAGAATTCACTAAATTGGTTTAAAAAAAAAGGCATTGTTTCCACATTTGTTGCTATTGTTCAGTTGCTCAGCAATGTCTGACTCCCCCATGGACTGCAGCACACAGGCTTCCCTGTCCTTCATTAGAAAGGCAATTAATCACTGTTTCAAAGGTTCTGTTTTCTCACATTGTGTTTTTAAAAGAGCATATTTAAAAACATGCTTATTGCCAGAAGAGAGACTTTTTAAATTTAAATTTGACCCAAAATCAGTTTTTGAGCTTATACACATGAGTAAGGTAGGTCTCATGTATCAGATAAAGTGGTGGTGATATGGTAAATAAGTAGTAAATAAATTAATAGTACATTTATATAACACACAACAATTTATAAAGCCCTGATCTCACTTATTTTATCTCATTAACTCTATAAAATAAGCAGGGAAGCTATATGTGTGTGTGTGTGTGTGTGTGTGTGTGTATATATGTTTATATATGCTTATCTTTTTCACTCTCCTCTTTCACTTTCATCAAGAGGCTTCTGAGTTCCTCTTCACTTTCTGCTATAAGGGTGGTGTCATCTGCATAATGAGGTTATTGATATTTCTCCCAGTAATCTTGATTCCAGCTTGTGCTCCTTCCAGTCCAGTGTTTCTCATGATGTACTCTGCATATAAGTTAAATAAGCAGGGTGACAATATACAGCCTTGATGTACTCCTTTTCCTATTTGGAACCAGTCTGTCGTTCCATGTCCAGTTCTAACTGTTGCTTCCTGACCTGCATACAGATTTCTCAAGAGGCAGGTTAGGTGGTCTGGTATTCCCATCTCTTTCAGAATTTTCCAGTTTATTGTGATCCACACAGTCAAAGGCTTTGGCATAGTCAAGAAAGCAGAAATAGATGTTTTTCTGGAACTCTCTTGTGAACACACTTCCTGTGAATTACGTTTTCTAATCTGCCAGTTGGAAACAGTCACTGTTCCCAATTCTCTGTGAGTGCCAGTCACTGTTTCCTCTAATGCCTTTGGATGGTTCTTCTCCCTGGCTTTGACAATTTTCTAAGTGTGCAGTGATCAGTACTCTGCTGAAGACTCAGGGTGGACCCTCTGAAGATCTTCAGTGCTCTCTCAGTGCATCTCTCTCCTCTCTGGTGTTATACGCTGCAAGTCTAGCCACCTCCCTTCTGCCCCACTGGATCCTCAGCTCAGTCTCTGCAGCTCAGGGAGTCGCGCTCCACCGGCATGTTCCCCCGGTTTGCCATGGCTTGAAGACTCTCCCAAGGCAAAAACTGGAGCAATCACAGGACTTAGCTTGTTTCCCATCTCCAAGAGACCCTTATCCTATGTTGCCTTATTCCAGTATCTTGAAAATCATATTTCATGTATTTTGTCTGTTATTTTTGGTTCTTTTGGGTGGGCAAATTAAGTCCAGTCACGCCATCTTGGCCTGAATAGAAATGTCAGATGTTAACATGTGTTTTTATTTTAATTAAACTTTCTATTTTGGGATCATCGTAGACTCACCTGCAGGTATAAGAAACAATACAGAGAGATCCTATAAATCCTTTTCCTGGTTTCTCCCAATGGTAACATTATATTACATATCACAACCAAGGTATTGACATTAACAGGCAAGATATAGAACAATTCTGTCTCCGCCAGGATCCTTCATGTTGCATTTATCTCCACACCCACTTTCTTCTTGCCTCTACCTTAATCCCTGATAACAGTCTGGCTTTTCTAGTCTATTCCAGTGGTCTGTGTGTCTGTCCCTCCACCAGTACTACACAATGATCACTGTAGCTATTAAAAAAAAAAAAAAAAAAAGACTAATTTTCCCATTTTTTTTCACAACTGTTTTACCTATTCTAGTTCCTGTGCAGGGCCATGTAAATTTTAGAATAATCTTGTCTGTATCTACAAAAAAATCTTGTCTGTCAGTTCAGGAGAAATAACGTCTTTATTCTGACACCAATCCATGAACACAGTATACCTCTCCATTTATTTAAATATTCTTGGATTCTTTCATTAGTGATTTTTAGTTTTTAACACACAAGTTCTATGCATGCTTTGTTAAATTTACACCTAAGTATTTCATTTTTTTGAGTGAGTTTAAATGGTATATTTCTAAATGTTGATGTCTACGTGTTCATTGTTGTTAAAGAACTATGACTGTATCTTGTGGGTTTTTGTTTATTTTAAACTTAATTTTCTAATTTGTTAACAGCAAAAATATTTTAAGTAATATGACTTGAAAGTTACTTTTAACCAATAAGAGTATTTCTTACAAGTGGAAAATCTGAAAATCAGTTAAGCCTTAATATGACTAAGGATGTTAGAACTAATAATAGACTGTTGACTCGGATGTACATACTCATTTAACTTACTTTCTTGGATCTGTACTTGGCTTATATAGTAAATATTATTTTTAGACTCTTCCTTGATCAAAAATATGACTTATTTTTTTCAAATTAGGAAATAGTTTAACATAAATGCTGAGAAGACAGTATTTTCTTGACAACCTTTCATTTCTATGACTGGATTTTTTTAGACTGGTGTTATTCAGTATTTCTACATTGAAGACTGGCAGTTTGTTAATGATTATCGACATCCCGTCAGTGTGAAAAAGATTTTTCCTGACCCAAATGGGACCAGATTAGTTTTCATTGATGAAAAAAGTGATGGATATGTCTACTGTCCAGTAAGTCTAGAAAAGTTTTCAAATAGTTATTTTTTAAAATGGCAACATATGAAAAAAGTGTTTTTAAAATATATTTTGTATATAAGATCACTTTCTCTTAAACAATGTGGAGAATTATGGTACTTTGTTATTATGTTTGTGGTATATTTGTGATTTGTTTTCACGACTTTTCATCTATAAAACTTTTTACATTATTTGTAATTTTTAAGTGTTAAAAACTCTTAGACTTTTTAATGGAAAGAACAGTCCTTATTCTGTATCATTTTAACCTTATTTATGGCACAGTACTACAGTGTATCTTCAGATAACATGAGTTTTCTCCCCGGAAATGCAATAGCTTCAGAGAGCAAGGACCGTTCCCTGTCCTTTCTGCCCGCCTCAGTTGATTTTCCTCTTCTCTTAAAGATCCTGAACACTAAGGAAAGATTTTTTTTTAATCAGGTGATTTAAAAACAGATGAATCCATTTTTAGACATTTTTTATTGTTGTTCAGTCATTCAATTGTGTCTGATTCTTTGCGATCCCATGGATTGCAGCATACCAGGCTTCCCGGTCCTTGACTGTCTCATGTCCAAGATAAAGGAAGTTTTTATCTTGGAGGAGTTTGCTCAGAGTCATGTCCTTTGAGCTGGTGATGCCATCCAACCATCTCATCCTCATGTCACTCTCTTCTGCTCCTGCCTCCACTCTTTCCCAGCATCAGGGTGTTTTCCAGTGAGTCAGTTCTTCACATCAGGTGGCCAAAGTATTGGAGCTTCAGCGTCAGTCTTCCAGTGAATAGTCAGGGTTGATTAAGATTTTTAGATTTAGTTACTCTTTTTTTTTAAACATCCTTAACTTTTACAAGGCTTAATTTAGAAAAAAGGAAATATTGTGGTTTTATCTCACTTACTATACTTGGATTTTTTTTTTAATATCCAATTAGTATATTTTTGTTCATAGTTCACACAGCCTACAGCTGTGCTTGGACTGAACCTTAATAACTGTTCCCAGGTGTCTTAGCTTTACCACAGTGAAGACACATTCCCTGAAGACAGCTCTCACTTCACGATATACTCTCCTAGATAGTAAAACTTCCTTCCTCCCTTTTTCTTTTTCTCTTTTCTTTATTTCTTTTCTTTTCTGTCTTTGACAAATGTATAACAGGTTTCAACAGAAGTGCCTGGATTATTTATTCAAAATTCCTAATATTCTAGTTCTTTCCAACCCATTTCTCAGTTACAAAATAAATGAGGAAAAATGACCTGAATGTAAAGATGACCTTGAGTTCCCCCTGCTTAATAAGGAAATTCAATCTTGTAGAGATTTCCTTTCAGGATATATATATAAACCTATCTGCCTGAGTTTATAGGAATATATGGGTTGATTTTTTTTAATAGCTTATATTACTATAATTACAGTTTGTTGGAATACATTGTCGGAATGCGTGTTTTTAAATAAAATGTATCAAGTGGAATTTATTTAGATCTCAAATCATGTATGAATTATTTGTTTCTTCTCTAGTTGGAGCATTTCTGTACCCAATATTATTGATAATTTTCTAAGCACAAGTGTGTTCATAGTTAATATTTCTGTTATCATTCTGAGCAACTTCAACTTTTTTTCTTAACCTGAAGTTTTGTGTCCAGACTTGTAGTTTTTCCTGCAAATTCACCAAATTTTAGATAAAACCCTTGACTTTGCATGTAACTACAGTTTTTTTTAAAGCCATGCTTAGTATAGAAAGGGGAAAAGAAACTTTTCTTCATTTATCTTGGGATGTTGATGAGTTGAATATGAGTTGGTAAGCTTTACCAGCTAAGACTGCAGACAAGCTCCATCCTACAAAGGCAAATGATAATGGTTTAAGTGCAGATTTGGGTAAAATCTGTAAATCCTTAATTTTTAGGTTAATGATGCTACCTATGAGATTCCAGATTTTTCGCCAACCATTAAAGGTGTTCTTTGGGAAAACTGGCCAATGGATAAAGGTGTATTTATCGCCTACGATGACGATAAGGTATACACATATGTCTTTCACAAGGACACTATCCAAGGTACTTAATCACTTTTTTGTATGTTTGTTGAGAATTACATTTCCATTGCACTAAAATTAAAACATTCTTTTTTTAATGTGTGTGCTATTAGTTTTCAACATTAAGGTGTCTGTTTTATAATATAGGATCCAAGGTCATTCTGGCTGGTGGCACCAAAGTTCCTTTCTCTCATAAACCTTTGCTGTTATATAATGGAGAGTTGACCTGCCAGACCCAGAGTGGAAAAATAAACAACATCTACCTTAGCACTCACCGCTTCCTCGACACTTTAAAAGAGGTGGGGCCTCATGAACTGAGGCAGGTGCTGACACAGACTTTAATGCTAAAAAGGTATGGCTTAAACACTTCTTGTGGAGCTTCTCATTTCCCTTTGTGATTTTAAAGGTCAAATCTTGTGAAAATAGATGGAAAGGAATTCCCTGGCCATCCAGTGCTTAATAAGACTATACTCTTCCAATGCAAGGAGCACAGGTTCGATCACTGGTTGGGAAACTAAGGTCGCACATGCCACACAGCATGACCAAAAAAAAAAAGATGGAGATAATAGTATTTACCTCATTTACTTCATGGGATTATCATGAAACTCAGATATGATCGATTTGAGAATATATGTAAATTCTAAAGGAAGGGCTTTTGTACTATGGGAAAAGCCCATCAGAACAAAAAGGGTTTCTAATCTCCCAAATAGCGCAGTTATTGTGAAATTCTAATAAATGTAATTATTTCAACACTCCCTTAATTTCATCATAACAAAGTTTGATTTTATCTTACTTGAGATTTTTTTTACCCTGCTTTTTCCTCTCACCTCTTAGGACCACAGTGAATTCCTCTGTGTAAATGTTGCTCTTCCTCAGGGTCCCTTGGGCTCCTTTCTTCTCTTTTCACTCTAATTATTCTTCCAGAGTGAATCTCCTCAAGTGAGTGAAGTCGCTCAGTCATGTCCGACTCTTTGTGACCCCATGGGCTGTAGCCCACCAGGCTCCTCCTTCCATGGGATTCTCCAGGCAAGAGTACTGGAGTGGATTGCCATTTCCTTCTCCAGGGGATCTTCCCGACCCAGAGATCGAACCTGGGTCTCCTGCATTGTAGGTGGACGCTTTACTTTCTGAGCTATCCCTGCGTTTTCCTCTCACCTCTTAGGGTGACTGTGAATTCCTTTGTGTAAATGTTGCTCTTCCTCAGGGTCCCTTGGGCTCCTGTCTTATCTTCTCACTCTAATTATTCTTCCAGAATGAATCTCCTCAAAGGTGGTTTCAATACCTTATATATGAGGTTAACTCCAGAATATGCATCCTTGACTTAAACCTGTATCACCACTGCCTCCCAGTCCTGTGTAGCTGGGAGTCCACGAGTTCCTCAAACTCACGTCATCATCTTTCCCAGCCTCCTTTTCTCCCCCTGCCCAAATCATGTTGTGCACATGCCCTACAGCGCACACCCACACCCCCAGGTCTTTTTCTCCTCCACTATTCCCCCACCTTAACTCAGGCCTTCCAATGGAGTAATGTGTAGCAGAGTGACTTCTGACGGCTCGCTCTCCAGGTAGCCTCAAGACAATCTATTCTCCACACACTTTGGAAAATGAGTCTGATCCTCAGTGACTTCCCACTGGCTTTAGGAAGAGACCCCTATTTCTCGGGGACCTCAGCCTGACATGCTCAGCACTTGCTGATGTAATACCAGCCTCACCTGCCCTGACTCCTCCAGTGCTCTCTGTCCACTGACTGCTTGAATTCAATAATGTTTCATGATTTCCTGCCTTGGCATGTGCTGCTTTCGCATCTTAGGCTGCCCTTCCCTGTCTGTGTAGGTAGTAACGCCTCATTCTCCACCATTCAGCAGGGCCCTCTCCTCCAGGAAGCCTTCCCTGAAGCCCCTGACCACTGGCAGTGTAGATTGAGGCCTTTCTCATGTGTTGCCTCAGAGCCAGGATCTGGTGTGCAGAGTGGTTTAGAGCACATTGTCTCTTACCACTAGGCTGGTTTCTTAAGGCCTCTAAGCCTCACTTTCCTCCTTTATAAAGAAGAAATAATAATAGTATATAGGGAATAGGGTTGTTAGGGTGATCCAGCGAGATAATTTATGCAACGCACTAAGCACAAAGATGCACATACTGTAGGCACCCTGGTATCTCTGCCATGCTATGTCATAGTCCTCTGTTTACTCACCTGTCTCTTCTGCCTTCCCCAAGTGTGACCACCTAAGGACAGTGACTACATTTGATCCTTACATCTTGGTTCCATGCACAGATCCTGGCACATAGCAGTGCTCACTGTGTGTGTGTTGGGTGGAAACTAGATTGATGATTAGATGGGGAGGATGACATATTCATTAATATAGGAGTCCCACAAAAAGTCTCATTGACATTTGTGGTTAAGATTTAAACCAGAAGTCAGTAAGCTTTTTCTGTTATGGTCAAAATGGTATTTCAGGCTTTAAGGGCTATAGGGTCCATCACAACTACCCAGGTTGGTTGTTGGAGTGAGAGCAGCCCAGACAGGCCATAAAGGGTAGGCAGGCTAGTGGCTGTCTTCCACTCACACTTTATTTCCCAAAGCAGGAAGCTGCAGGCCATAGTGGGCTGACCTATTTTAAATTTCCCAGCTTATAGGAATAGAATACTAATGTTATTAGACTTATATGACAGCAGAAATAATTTTCATATGTGTGTCAAGTAAACCAAAAAATAAATGAGTAGAATTAGTTACTGATGAGGGAGGGTGGTTACACAGCGTAGACTCAGATTAATTCAATAAATTCAGGAAAAAACATCTATACAAAAAAGGAAGAAAAGTTTATGTAGTTCTTTTATAACTTGGAAATGATTAAAGATTGAAAAATATTTTTGCAAAATTTATCTAAGGCATAACATTAAATTACATACAGTCTAAAAACTGCCTGCTGCTGCTGCTGCTAAGTCGCTTCAGTCGTGTCCGACTGTGCGACACCATAGACGGCAGCCCATGAGGCTTCCCTGTCCCTGGGAAAAACTGCCTAGTAGGAAACAAATAGAGCTCCTTGATTATGCTTATATATTCAAATGCCAGGTTTTCTGATGCCTGGGAACTGTGCAAGATTCTCAATGATCAGGCTGCCTGGAATGAACTGGCCAGAGCCTGTCTACACCACATGGAAGTGGAGTTTGCAATCCGTGTTTATCGGACTATTGGAAACGTTGGCATGGTGATGTCCTTGGAACAAATAAAGGTAAACAGCATCTTATGGGAATTATCAGATTAGCATTTAAATGATACTGAGTCAAGCATTTAAATTTCTGCAGTTAGTCTTACCTAGCTCAAAAACTGATAGATACTACCACTTCTTCCTAAGCACAGTCCTTAAATAAAAATTAAACCCTTGAGTTTCTTCTCATTAAAACTGTTTTTATTTATAGGGAATAGAGGACTACAATCTTCTGGCAGGACATCTTGCCATGTTCAGCAATGACTTCAACCTGGCTCAGGACCTGTACCTGGCATCCAGCTGCCCTGTTGCCGCCCTTGAGGTAAGGCAGCAGATGAGGGAAAGAACGCGCAAAGAGGCTCTGACCTCTTTTAAAGAGTTAACATCTCTCAGCACCAGGCACCACATGCCTTCCCCCTCCTTGAACTCAGACTTCAGCTTTAAGAACCCCTGAGTATTCATTAACCTTAGAAATATTTTCACTCTGTGTTCTATGGAGCAGTAAAAGGCATGGTATTGTAACATTACCAAATAATTTAGAGTCAGAGTGTATCCAAAGAGAACAGATTCTGTAACTTACAAAAACACATACAAATGAAAACAGACATCATTTATTGAGTGCTTACATTTACCAGGTACTTTTCTAAGTGTTGACATAAATATTTTAATTCATTCAACCCTCCCAACACTCCTGTGAGATAATACTATTATTTTCTCTATTTTCCAAATGGGAAACCTGGGGCACATTTATCATTTACTGTGTGACGTTCTCTTGTGTGTGAAGAGGGGTAGGCTAAGGCTTGTGTATCATCACTAGTGTCCCAGAGGTGAGCATTACGAGGGAAGGACCAGAACAGAATGAAGGACCCAGGGCCACACGAGGTAGGAGAGCACTGTGGCTGTGTAGAAGAGCAGTTAAGAATGTGGCCTTTAGAGTTGGGTTTCAGATCCCACCTCTGTGTGCCCTTGGACCAGTTATTCCATGTCTCAGTGCCCTAGATCCCATTTAAAGGAGGGATAATAATATGTAGCCCATAGGGTTGCCGTAAAGACGTAAGAATGGGATTAGATCTTTGGGAACGGCGCCAGCTTGACTGTAAAGACACAGATGGTGGCTGTCGTCACTAACATTGTTCCACCTCAGCCAACATTTCCACAACCACATAGAGAAAGCACATTTGCTATTGATTTCACGACTTATCTTTTTCAAATTGTTCTATAGCAAATTCCATTTTTAAATTTTAAGTGGACTGAATGTTAAGAAAAAAATTAGATGGTTTTCCAGTGTTACTGGCTTCCCGGGTGGCATTAGTGGTAAACAACCCGCCTGCCAATACAGCAGATGAAAGAGATGTGGGTCCGATCCTTGGGTCAGGAAGATCCCCTAGAGTAGGAAGTGCCAACCCACTTCAGTATTCATGCATGGAGAATCCCATGGACAAAGCGGCCTGGTGGGGTACGGTCCATGGGCTTGCAAAGAATCAGACGTGACTGAAGCGACTTAGCGCGCTTGCACTCACAGTATTATTTGAGAGGACTGGGGACACCCTGAGAAATTTTCAGATCTTGGATTGGTATGTGCTGGAATAGGAACAGGGCTTCCCTGAGTGAGGGCAGAGATGTCATCCTCACTCTTCCGCATTAGCTGTGGACACTTGTCACGTGCTCCTGGCTTCGTAAAGGATTTAAGCTGATGGCTTCACAGTGGGGAGCGGTGACTGTACCCCATTGTTCCTTTAACCTCACCTTGAAGGCTGACAGGTTAGCTAAGTAAAAACTTTGGAGGCAAAGTCCTACTGCTCAGCCCTGCCACACACTAACAGTGAGAGTGTGTGTGCAAAACTAGCCTCTCTGCCTCAGTTCTGGATTCCTAAAATTGGTACAGGAACAGCTCATTATAAAAGGCCTAGTTGCGGAAAGTAAATAGGCTAATGTCTTAGAGTGGAAAATATCACTTGCAAAATGTTAGCCATTGTTAATTCTGTACAGAGGGTGAATAAAGTGAGGAATGAACTCCAGAAGATTAATGGTTTACTCTTTAATGGTTAGTTTTTTATTATTATTTATTTTAAATGAAACAAAGATGAATATTTTAATGATAAAAGGAACAATTCACAAAGAAGATATCATAAACCATTAGACACTTAACAACAAAGAAACAAAAGACATAAAGTAAAAATCAGAAGAAATAAAAGGGAAAAGAAGCAATATATAATATATAGTGAGACATATTAACATTTCTGAGACCATTTTACCAAGTGCAGAAAGAATAGGAGCATCTTGAATGATGTCATTAATAATTTAAATATAATAGATTTATATTTAATTAATTTATGTTAATCATATCCTGTGTGCTTGTATGCTAAGTCACTGCAGTCATGTCCATCCCTTTGTGACCCACTGGACTGCACCCACCAGGCTCCTCTGTCCATGGGATTCTCCAGGCAAGAATACTGGAGTGGGTTGTTATGCCCTCCTGCAGGGGATCTTCCAGACCCAGGGGTCGAACCCACATCTCTTATATCTCCTGCATTGGCAGGTGGGTTCTTTACTACTAGTGGTACCTGGGAAGTCCTAATCATATCCTACACAAATAAATTTAAAATTTTGTATCTCATATGTTATTAGATGTCCATAGGACATTTAG
This sequence comes from Budorcas taxicolor, assembly GCF_023091745.1. Classification (NCBI taxonomy): domain Eukaryota; kingdom Metazoa; phylum Chordata; class Mammalia; order Artiodactyla; family Bovidae; genus Budorcas; species Budorcas taxicolor. Next base: position 25,513 of record NW_026292151.1, on the reverse strand, counting down.
AAAAACTGAATTTCAAAAAGTAGAATTCTTTTTTGTGCCTGTGATTCAGTTATACATATACACATTACTTCTGAAATTATTTTCCAGTGTAGGTTATTACGTCATTCTGTTCCCTGTGCTGTACGGTAAACCTTTGTTGCTTGTTGCATATCTGTTTTTTTTAATTTGGAAATCTAGCATTCTATTCATACTAAGAAAAACAAGTGGAATCAAAATGTCATTAATTTTTTAGTTAGGCAAAAATTCATAAGTTTTTAAACATACATATATGTTTACAAAAGCTTTTCTACTATTTTTGATAAAGACTTGAGAAAGAACATCCAAAAAAAGAAAAGATGGAAAATTGGAAAACAAAATGAAATGGGAGCACTGAATATGAAATAGAAATAATGAAACAAAATAGATAAAAATGAAAGATCCTCATATAGTCCAGGTGTTTTTATTTTTATTTTTATTTATTTTTAATTAATTACTTTATTTCGCTTTACAATATTATATTGGTTTTGCCATACATTGACTTGAATCCGCCATGAGTGTATATGTGTTCCCCATCCTGAACCCCCCTCCCACCTCCCTCCCCATCCCATCCCTCTGGGTCATCCCAGTGCACCAGCCCCAAGCACCCTGTATCATGCATCAAACCTGGACTGGCAATTCGTTTCACATATGATATTATACATGTTTCAGTGGCATTCTCCCATAACGGCTGTTCATTAGAAACTGGAGCTCTAGCAAAAAAAAAAAAAGCAATCCCTGGGCATTTGTATTTGTATTTTTCAAAAAAATTCCAAGATAATTCTGATATGCATATGAATTTTAAAAAGTGATTACAGGTTTTTCTATTAAATGGTAGTTTTGGTGATACAGAATTCTATAATTTTTCTGTTGACCAATCATAATACAATGGTATTAAGTGAGTAATAGTTACATAATCACAATAGTGAAAAGATGTTTCTCAGTTTTTGCAATCAATAGCCAGACAAAAAATGAACGATAATTACAATTTTAAGCCATAATGGGAACATGATTAACCTAACAGTATAAAATAATTACATACAATTTTGGAATTGTGAAATTGTGCCCCAGACACAGATAAAAGACCTCAGGAGTCAGAGAGAGAGACATGTTCACATTTTATTTATGTTTGCTACTATTCATCTCATGATACAGGTTCAGATTTTCTCAGAAAATAAGATTGATTCCTATAGTAAAGTATTTCTCAACTTTTTCTTTATCATCTCCCCTCTGAGAAGAAATACTAATTTTAATTTAGTTGATTGAATTAATTTTAATTCAATTTAATTTTTTCCTAGTGAAAGTGAAGTCACTCAGTCATGTCTGACTCTTTGCGACCCCATGGACTGTAGCCTACCAGGCTTCTCCATCCATGGGATTCTCCAGGCAAGAATACTGGAGTGGGTTACCATTTCCTTCTCCAGGGGATCTTCCCGACCCAGGAATCAAACCCGAGTCTCCCTCATTGGAGGTAGACACTTTAACCTCTGAGCCACCAGGGAAGCCCTTTTCCTATTGAGACAAATTAAATACTAAAGAGAATAAGATTTTGTTTAGGATTGAGTTTTGGAGGGCCATGAACCATTGTAATAGCCATGGGCCCTGGAAGGCACAGGCTCAGTAGTTGTGGCACACCACTTAGAATCTTCCTGGACCAAACCCATGTCCCCTGCATTGGCAGTGGTCCATTGAGCCACCAGGGAATGTAATCACTTTTATTAAAACCAGCACTATATGGTAATGTGCAGAATAATTTGCTATTTGAAATTAATATCTTTCTCTTTCTAATAGATGAGAAGGGATTTGCAGCACTGGGACAGTGCTCTACAACTGGCAAAACGTTTAGCCCCAGACCAAATACCGTTTATATCAAAAGAATATGCTATTCAGCTTGAATTCACGTAAGTCCTCATCTTTATATGTTTCAGTCAGTATCTAATTACTGAATATCTTCAGTTCTAAACTGCTATTCATTATAAGGCCATTGATTTAATAATTAAATCCATGGATTTAATAGTGGCTTCTTAGGTAGAAAAAAACCATATTAATTATACATCCAAAAATGTTTTATTCTAACTAATGATGTCTTATCCATGTATCTATCCACTCCCTTTCAGCATCAAAATCTCAGTTTGGGTCTAAGTCTTTTCCATATTTAGAATTGTTTTGAATTGAGAAATATTGTTTTGAAACACATTTGGCCAACAACAGTTACACATAGTGTCAAGGTGACTCTGCTTTTCTTAATTTACTATCATGACCTTGACCTCTTTGAACACTTTGAGGATTTGCAGTGTGAATTCAAGGCCTGGTGAAAGATACAGGCTTTATTCTACAACTCTATTTGCTTCAACTTGTACTTCTGCTTTTTAAGATTGAATTGCACACGGATAAAAATTCATCAGTTCATGTTGCAAATCAAGCCAGAAGCTTTTCAAGGTGAAGCTGCAGTGCTTGAGTAATAAGCCCTGCTGATGCATGATGAATATGCTTCACAGATCTCGCCTGCCTTTGAAAATACCATAATCTGTTCTGAGAGATTTAGAAATTTCTAGTGTTCTTAATTGCTGCTGCTGCTAAGTTGCTTCAGTTGTGTCCGACTCTGTGCGACCCTATAGACTACAGCCCACCAGCCTCCCCTGTCCCTGGGATTCTCCAGGCAAGAATACTGGAGTGGGTTGCCATTTCCTTCTCCAGTGCATGAAAGTGGAAAACGAAAGTGTAGTCACTCAGTTGTGTCCGACTCTTAGCGACCTCATGGACTGCAGCCTACCAGGCTCCTCCGTCCATGGAATTTTCCAGGCATGAGTACTGGAGTGGGTTGCCATTGCCTTCTCCGTCTTAATTGCTAGACAGTGTTAACTGTCAGTAGTCTTAATTGACAGACTATACTTTTTACTTCAGTCCTGCCTAAAAGCGTAATTTTAGAGGGATTTCAGGATCCAATTTTAGACTCGCATTCAGCTGTGGTTAATGTCACTAACGCAGATGCCTGCAGAGACAAGAACTGAATCATTTATTGACAGATACAAGTTTGCAAGTATATGTAGTTGCAATGACAACTACATCATAACTGGACAATTTATTATAGGATATATTCCATTTTCAAAAATTATAAAATGGGAAAAACACTGCTTCTTGAACAAAGAAAATATGGTTCTAACATTAAAAATCATTTTTATGTAGTTCCATTTTATTTTCATATAGACTTTATAGTCATTGAGAATATTGACAGATAATAGTTGTAGAAATTACTCCATCAAAAAGTACTCTTTCATTTCTAACCAGGATACCTTATTTAAAAGTTCCCATTTTGCAAATAAAAGCTTTTTGGAGATTTTATTTCTTCATAGTCAATCTTAATCTGCCCCTTAGAGTTAATCCAATATGTTGAAAAGAATAAACAGGAATCTTAGTGCATAACTCAAGAGAGGAGGCCCAGTGCCCTGGCCCTGCATCTCTGTCGTGTGAATGACTGGGGCTGAGAGTAAAGAGAAGAGGGTCACTGCACTGGGAGATGACCCACCCTCCCCTGTCAGAGCACAAGCACTTGAGGAAGCTCTGGAACTATCCAGAAAACTTCCCTTGTTCCTCCTTTCGGGAGAATCAAAGTCTTTGTAGCAAACCCTCAAAAACTGTCTCATCATAGTCAGGTGAGCTGAGCCAGTTGAAAGTCTGATGTTATTGATACTTCTTTAACCATTTTTGCTCAACATGTGACTGTGAAGTCACCAGTTTCCATAGTTTTCACTGTTTCTATACTGACCCCTGGGTCCTGATCTAGGTATGCACCCCAACACCCAAATCAGGAGACTTACTCTTGTGATAATCATAACTAATTAGGTATAGGTCATCACTATCCAGTACCCCAGTGGCTACCAGGTGCTGATTTTTAAAAAATATTTATTTGTTTGGCTGCACCAGGTCTTATTTGTGGCATGTGACCTCTTAGTTATGGCATGTGGGATCTAGTTTCCTGACCAGGGAGGGATTGCACCCAGGACCCTTGCATTGAGAGTGTGATGTCTTAGCCACTGGACCACCAGAGGAGTCCCACCAGCTGCTGAGTTTGATTCTAAGGCCCTGGGCCTCTGCTCAGTTCCAACAGTCTTTTTCATTCCACATCCAAGACATTGATTAGATCAAAGAAGGACCTATCTGACATCTGTGTGAAGGATTAGCTCTCCAGTCTGACATTAGAATCATGAGCTAGGGCCACATGAGAGTTCCAAAATAAATAACATGAACTAAAATACCATTAAAAAAAAGTAAGGGTTCCCAAGTCTCAGTTTCAGTTCAGTTCGGTCGCTCAGTCATGTCCGACTCTTTGCGACCCCATGAATCGCAGCTCGCCAGGCCTCCCTGTCCATCACCATCTCCCGGAGTTCACTCAGACTCATGTCCATCGAGTCCGTGATGCCATCCAGCCATCTCATCCTCTGTCGCCCCCTTTTCCTCCTGCCCTCAATCCCTCTCAGCATCAGAGTCTTCCAGTGAGTCAACTCTTCACATGAGGTGGCCAAAGTACTGGAGTTTCAGCTTCAGCATCATTCCTTCCAAAGAAATCCCAGGGCTCATCTCCTCTAGCATCTCTTAATTGGGCTTGCTCAAGGGAAACCTCAGGTTCCTGAAGGAGGAACCATCAAGAGACATCTCTATCTGTGCTGATGTAATTGGGTCCAAATATTGGAAATTCCTGGGCTTCCTGGGTAGTTCAGCTGGTAAAGAATCCACCTGCAATGCAGGAGACCCTGGTTGGATTCCTGGATCGGGAAGATCTCCTGGAGAAGGGATAGGCTACCCACTTCAGTATTTGGGGCTTCCCTGGTGGCTCAGATGGTAAAGAATCCGCCTGCAGTGCGGGAGACCTGGGTTCAATCACTGGGTTGGGAAGATCCCCTGGAGAGTACATGGCAACCCACTCCAGTATTCTTGCCTGGAGAATCCCCATGGACAGAGGGGCCTGGCGGGCTACAGTTCATAGGGTTGCAAAGAGTCGGACAAACTAAGCATAGCACAGCAGCATTAGAAACTCCCACGTAGGAACACTGCTGACTGTGAAGCTCTGGGCTGTCCAGCAAATTCCTTGTAACCAACAGATGAGGAAATTGAGTGAAGCTGAGGGAGGTTGACTGGTCTAAGCTGATTTTTCAGAGCTGATTAATTTATTCTGGAGGAGATGGTTTCTTAAAGGACAATGGATCTCCAGATGGATACTAAGCAATCACTGATCCATTCTGTTGCAAGCAGTAAGAATGAACTGAGGTAATAAATATGGCTTCTAGATATGCAGATCCATATTAGCATCCATCATGGGAAGAGGGAGTGGTATCATTTATATTCCCTGCTGTCTCAGTAGTAAAGAATCTGCCTGCCAGTGCAGGAGACAGGAGACAAGAGTTCAATCCTTGGGTCAGAAAGATCCCCTGGAGAAGAGAATGGCAACCCACTTCAGTATTCCTGCCTGGCAAATCCCATGGACAGAGGAGCCTGGCAGGCTACAGTCCATGGGGTTGCAGAGTCGGACACGTCTTAGTGACTAAACAAACAATATGATACTTTTTATCAGAATAAGAATCAGGGCCCTTAATACTGTCATCCCCAGTATTTTCCTTAATTTCTACACAGATTCTCTCAATACATATTGCACTTATAAATACTGGGTATTTGTGGAAAAAAAAGAACAAACATTGCTTTTTATGGTCTCATGATTGTCTTTAGAACCCCAAAGGAAAGGAGGAAAGGAAAGTTTGTCACACAGTTGTGTCCAACTCTTTGCAGTCCCATGGACTGTAGTCCACCACATCCTCTGTCCATGAAATTCTCCAAGCAAGAGTACTGGAGTGGGTTGCCGTTCCCTTTTCCAGGGCATCTTCCCCTACCCAGGGATTGAACACGGGTCTTCTGCATTGCAGGCAGATTCTTTACCAACTGAGTTACTAAGGAAGTTCCTTAGAACCCCAAAGGAGATAATTAAACAAAAGTGACCCCAAAACTTTAATGTAGCTCCCCAAAATGCCTAGCATAGTACAAAGTTAGTACCTTACACTCTTAGCATAATCTAGCTTAATACTTACTTTTAAAGTAGCAAAATAAGTTGTTGTATATTTTTGAGATTAGTTGTCAGTTGCTTCATTTACTATTATTTTCTCCCATTCAGAAGGCTGTCTTTTCACCTTGCTTATAGTTTCCTTTGTTGTGCAGAAGCTTTTAATTTTAATTAGATCCCATTTGTTTATTTTTGCTTTTATTTCCAGAATTCTGGGGGGTGGATCATAGAGGATCCTGCTGTGATTTATGTTGGAGAGTGTTTTGCCTATGTTCTCCTCTAGGAGTTTTATAGTTTCTGGTCTTACATTTAGATCTTTAATCTCAAAAATATACAAGCAACTTATGCAGCTCAATTCCAGAAAAATAAACGACCCAATCAAAAAATGGGCCAAAGAACTGAATAGACATTTCTCCAAAGAAGACATACGGATGGCTAACAAACACATGAAAAGATGCTGAACATCACTCATTATTAAAGAAATGCAAATCAAAACCACAATGAGGTACCACTTCACACCAGTCAGAATGTCTGCAATCCAAAAGTCTGCAAGCAATAAATGCTGGAGAGGGTGTGGAGAAAAGGGAACCCTCCTACACTGTTGGTGGGAATGCAAACTAGTACAGCCACTATGGAGAACAGTGTGGAGATTCCTTAAAAAATTGCAAATAGAACTGCCTTATGACCCAGCAATCCCACTGCTGGGCATACACACCAAGGAAACTAGAATTGAAAGAGACACATGTACCCCAATATTCATTGCAGCACTCTTTATAATAGCCAGGACATGGAAACAACCTAGATGTCCATCAGCAGATGAATGGATAAGAAAGCTGTGGTACATATACACAATGGAGTATTACTCAGCCATTAAAAAGAATACATTTGAATCAGTTCTAATGAGATGGATGAAACTGGAGCCTATTATACAGAGTGAAGTAAGCCAGAAAGAAAAACACCAATACAGTATACTAACACATATATATATGGAATTTAGAAAGATGGCAATGATGACCCTGTATGCGAGACAGTAAAAGAGACACAGATGTGTAGAGTGGACTTTTAGACTCTGAGGGAGAGGGAGAGGGTGGGATGATTGGGGAGAATGGCATTGAAACATGTATACTATCATGTAAGAAACGAATTGCCAGTCTTTGTGCAATGCAGGATACAGGATGCTTGGGGCTGGTGCACGGGGATGACCCAGAGAGATGTTATGGGGAGGGAGGTGGGAGGGGGTTCATGTTTGGGAACGTATGTACACCCGTGGTGGATTCATGTCAATGTATGGCAAAACCAATACAGTATTGTAAAATAAAGTAAAAAAAAAAAAGTAGCAAAATAATGGCCTGCATTTCAAAGAATGCATGCATAAACATTGTGTATCACATCTTTCATGTGCTTAAGCAACTCAGTGACAGATTATGTTTTAAATCTTGTATATGTAAACAGGATACTTAAATGTGAATTAAAATTAACTCTTTTTTTTCCAGAGGTGATTATGTAAATGCTTTGGCTCATTATGAGAAAGGAATAACAGGTGATAATAAGGTAACCTTGAATAAAGATAAGATACGCATAGTTATCTTCGAGTTTGTTGTTAGTTTCCTGTAAGAAATAATCTTATTTGCATTGTATTTATTTAGTATGAAGCAGGTGAGCCTTTTTTTTTTCAGTTTATTAACAACTTTGCAAGGACATTGTTAAATCATTTTAAAACACTTTGACCTCTTAAAAACTGACATTGATAATATTTTTATCTGTCTGAAAAAGCTTTGTTTTCCATTGCACCCTAAATATGAGCTTTTTGTTGAGATTGGGAGTAAAATTTGTATCCCTTTCCACTTCCAGGCTAGCTGTTAGTTTCATAAGGCTTTTCGTTTCACTCTTAAAACGTTTCAGTAACTGCTTTGAAAGTGAATTCCCAGTCCATAAAGGTTTTTCTGCCATTTTATCACTCATGCTATATCTTGTATGATTAACCTGGTAAGCATATACTTTACCCACCATTCCAGTCCATTCTCTTGTCCCAGACCATCTCAGAATTTAACTCAACAAGATAAATTTGGCGATAAAAATTTATACTTTTGTTAGGTGATGTCAAGATTGAAAATCTTTTTATTTTCGGTTTTATATCTAGCCTTTTATCACAAAAGTGATAACAATGTCATTATAGTCAATTTGAAAAATCACCAAAGTCTGTTAACCTTACAAAGTGAGAGTTCAACATTCTCTCCTCAAAACCCAATCCTTAATGATGACTGCCGGTCATGATCTTATATATTTCCATCCAGAATCTCTTCTAAGCATATAGATATGTATACAATAGGGATTTTTACTAAAAATAAAACCATTCACTTCCATTCTCTCAGCAAAGATCAACTGAGAATCTGTTCTGTAAAAGAAAAACAGCATTTTGCCTTATGGTGTTTCCAACTCAATACATATGAATGATTTAATTTCTTAAGAGCTTCTTAACTTTCATTGTTTGCATGTATCATGGTTTTTTTCATCCACTCCCTTGTTGAATTCAAATAACTATCAGTTCAGTTCAGCTCAGTCATGTCCGACTCTTTGCGACTCCATGAATCTCAGCACGCCAGTCCTCCCTGTCCATCACCAACTCCCGGAATTCACTCAGACTAAACGTCCATCGAGTCAGTTATGCCATCCAGCCATCTCATCCTCTGTAGTCCCCTTCTCCTACCCCCAGTCCTTCCCAGCATCAGAGTCTTTTCCAGTGAGTCAGCTCTTCGCATGAGGTGGCCAAAGTACTGGAATTTCAGCTTCAGCATCATTCCCTCCAAAGAAATCCCAGGGTTGATCTTCAGAATGGACTAGTTGGCTCTCCTTGCAGTCCAAGAGACTCTCAAGAGTCTTCTCCAACACCACAGTTCAAAAGCATCAATTCTTCGGCGCTCAGCTTTCTTCACAGTCCAACTCTCACATCCATACATGACCACTGGAAAAACCATAGCCTTGACTAGACGGACCTTTGTTGGCAAAGTAATGTCTCTGCTTTTCAATATGCTCTCTAGGTTGGTCATAACTTTTCTTCCAAGGAGTAAACATCTTTTAATTTCATGGCTGCAATCACCATCTGCAGTGATTTTGGAGCCCAAAGAAATAAAGTCTGACACCATTTCTACTGTTTCCCCATCTATTTCCCATGAAGTGATGGGACCAGATGCCATGATCTTCATTTTCTGAATGTTGAGCTTTAAGCCAACTTTTTCACTCTCCTCTTTCGCTTTCATCAAGAGGCTCTTTAGTTCCTCTTCACTTTCTGCCATAAGGGTAGTGTCATCTGCATATCTGAAGTTATTGATATTTCTCCTGGCAATCTTGATTCCAGCTTGTGCTTCTTCCAGCCCAGTATTTCTCATGATGTACTCTGCATATAAGTTAAATAAGCAGGGTGACAATATACAGCCTTGACGTACTCCTTTTCCTATTTGGAACCAGTCTGTTGTTCCATGTCCAGTTCTAACTGTTGCTTCCTGACCTGCATATAGGTTTCTCAAGAGGGAGGTCAGGTGCTCTGGTATTCCCATCTCTTTCAGAATTTTCCACAGTTTATTGTGATCCACACAGTCAAAGGCTTTGGCATAGTCAATAAGGCAGAAATAGATGTTTTTCTGGAACTCTCTTGCTTTTTCCATGATCCAGCGGATGTTGGCAATTTGATCTCTGGTTCCTCTGCCTTTTCTAAAACCAGCTTGAACATCTGGAAGTTCACGGTTCACGTATTGCTGAAGCCTGGCTTGGAGAATTTTGAGCATTACTTTACTAGCGTGTGAGATGAGTGCAATTGTGCGATAGTTTGAGCATTCTTTGGCATTGCCTTTCTTTGGGACTGGAATGAAAACTGACCTTTTCCAGTCCTGTGGCCACTGCTGAGTTTTCCAAATTTGCTGGCATATTGAGTGCAGCACTTTCACAGCATCATCTTTCAGGATTTGAAATAGCTCAACTGGAATTCCATCACCTCCACTAGCTTTGTTTGTAGTGATGTTTTCTAAGGCCCACTTGACTTCACATTCCAGGATGTCTGGCTCTAGATGAGTGATCACACCATCATGATTATCTGGGTCGTAAAGATCTTTTTTATATAGTTCTTCTGTGTATTCTTGCCACTTCTTCTTAATATCTTCTGCTTCTGTTAGGTCCATACCATTTCTGTCCTTTATCAATAATTATAATTATTTGGGGGTTTGTTTCTATCAAATACACTGTGGTGAATATTCTGCCTAGTATTAATATATGTATCTTAGCTACTTAAGATAGTATTTCTGCAGGTTATATTCTTACAAGTGGGATTTCTACATCATAAAATGTGTGCTTTCAATTCTTTAAACTGCGAGATTGCTCTTCAAAAGAACTTGTGGTAATTCATCCAGCTGTGCATGAAAGTGTCCATTTCCCCCATATTCTCTACACTACCAATCTCTACCAGTTTGATCAGCATTTGTATTTAATTTTATTTTTTGTGTGTTTGATTATTAGTGAAGCCAAGTGTGTTTTATTTATTTATTGGCCAATTGTATGTTTTTTAAATTAATATGAATTGCCTAATTAAATCCTGTGCTCATTTATCTCTTGGAGTTTTGACAATTTCTTTGTTTGACTGCATCTATTTTAGTTCATTCTTAACTGTATTATTAAATACAGTCACCACTAGCCACATGGGGCCATTTAAGTTATTTAAAATTAAATAAAACATAAAACTCAGATCCTCTGTCACAAATAAGTAAAGGTTTTATGTTTCATCATGCCTAGTAGAGAAATCTTTAATTTGATAAATGTTTTTTCTCTCAATTTTATTCGTAGCATAGCTATGTACCCAGTGTATTTCCTCTCACATAAAATTTTATACCAAGAAGACTACAAAGATATGCAAGGTATTATGACAAAGGTGCAGTAAAAATTTGGCCTTGAGCAGAAAAGATCTAGACTTCTAAAGCAGAGAATATGACTTTGTAACAGATGATTTTTTTTAAAAAAAAGATTCAGTATTATTTCAGAATCTTTAGATTTGCCAGCAAAGACTATTGAAAGTAAGCCATAACCTTTAGGCTCATTTTAGATTTAAATTGTTTGGCTAAAATATATCATCTTTACAAATGAACTTACTTAGAAGACAGAAAGAGACTCACAGAGAATGAACTTATGGTTGCCCGGGGAAAGACTCGGGGGACAGGATAGTTAGGGAGTTTGGGACAGACATGTACACACTGCTATACTTAAAATGGATAAGCAGCGGGAATCTCCTGTATAGCATGTGGAACTCTGCTCAATGTTATGTGGCAGCCTGGATGGGAGGGGACTTTTGGGGAGAATGGATACACGTATGTGTATGGCTGAGTCTCTTTGCTGTTCACCTGAAGGTATCACAACATTGTTAATCGGCTGTATCCCAATACAAAATAAAAAGCTTTTAAGAAATAAACAAAAATAAAATACATCATTTTAAGCTAGGGTGTGATTTGTTAGTTATTTGCCTTCTAATTTCAGGAACACGATGAGGTGTGCCTGGCTGGCGTGGCCCAGATGTCCATAAGAATGGGAGACATCCGCCGAGGGGTCAACCAAGCCCTCAAGCACCCCAGCAGGGTCCTTAAGAGAGACTGTGGAGCCATCCTGGAGAACATGAAGGTAGCGTTTCCTGGGAATACATATTTATGAGGTCTCATACACAATTAAACTAGTATTTGATAATCTCATACTATTTTAGCAATTTTCAGAAGCAGCTCAACTGTATGAAAAAGGTCTCTACTATGACAAAGCAGCATCTGTGTACATCCGCTGTAAGAACTGGTAAGAATCTGCTGTAAAGTGTGTTCTGAGCAGGTGTGGAAATGAGTGTGTGTCGACGGCCTCCCCTCTGGTTTTCTTGCTCATCCTCCCAACTGCGCAGCTATTGCCTCTGTCTGGGCCTTCCCTCCATCGCCTGTTTTTCTTTATAGATTAGTTCATCTTAATAGTTCTTTTTCCAAAGAACAGCACATTTTCTTGGTTTAATATGGGGAAATAACCTGATCAGATAAATTACTAGAATGAAAAACCCCTATTATCCACAAAGAGTCAATGAACTAGCCTTCATTTTCCCACAGAGGGTGGGCTGGCGGGGTCAGCAGCCCGAGAAAAAGCAATTAAATCTTTTCACTGTAGGGGCCAAGATTTTTTTAAGATCATGATAACTGTTTCTTGAATCCAAAAAATTAACATCTGATTGTAGGAAGCTACTTTTTGAGCAAATGCAGTGCTGACATTATTCTCCTCGACCTACGTTTCTAGGGCAAAAGTTGGTGAGCTTCTGCCTCATGTTTCTTCTCCAAAGATTCACTTGCAGTATGCCAAAGCTAAAGAAGCAGATGGAAGGTTTGTGCAATGTCTCAATTTTACACAAATCTAAAAGGATGTTTTATAAAGTATTCGTTGATATCTGCAACCTTTAAGAAAGGCAAAAACAGAAAACATCTTTACCCTCACCTGGCTTGAAGTGCCAGGCTATTAAGTTTTCCCCATACTTTATATAGTTCATCCAGTCCTTTATGTATTTGTATGTGGACTACAATCTCATTTTTATTTGAAGGTTAAATACTAGAAGTTGAAATTTTGATATAATTATGGCATGAAAATGAAATTAGACAAGAGTCATTTTACTAAGGAGGATAACTTACAGAGGCAAAGAAAAGTGAAGAAACATGAATTTCATGGCTGCTCTGTTTAAGCTGAAAAACAGGATTACAGTATAACAACAGATTGTTGGTACTTTAAATAGACAAAGATTTTCTGGAACTTAATATAGGAAACTCAAATGCACTGGGAGGAAATGGGCTAAGACAAGAAGGAGTGCCAGAGGAGGAAATACAGTTATGAAATTATATTTTATACAAACAAAAAAGTTCCATCTCACTAATGGTAATTAAATTAAAGCAACAGCATATCATTTTAACTTATCTTGGGAAAAGATTTATTTTAAACTAATAACCATATTGTCAAAAAGCACTTGTTATGCATGACTAATAGGACTGTAAATTTCTAAAGTCTTTAGAAGGTTATTTAGCAATATGTATTAAGAGATTTTTAAAGGTTACTTCCTTCTACTTTTAGAAAAGTAACCTTAAGAGATACACACTAAATGTCTTGTTAAAATGGAAAGAGCTAGAGAGCTCATGGAGACTGAACAGAAGTCTTGAGCTCCATCTAGAGGTCAATACACAATGATTTTATAGGTTACTGTTAAATTGTATCTGTAATTGTGAAAAATTCCTGATTTTCTGTTTGCTAAAATAAGCCTGTATTACTGTTATAATCTTTCCAGTTTAACAAAACAGTAAAATATAAAAAATTGTATATATGTGATTAAGATGAGAAAACAGTTCATTATTGGTATTTTACTGTTAGTTTATCAAACCTCTAAAAACAGCATATTTTAATGAAATGGTTCATGGTATTCTTTCTGATAAAAAACAAAGAAGTACAAGAAAAGTGAGCAGCCACCATCAATTTAAAAAAAAAAAAAAAACACAATGTCCCAAGCATTTATTGACATTTTTCTCCCAAATATGACAGGGTTGAGAAAGTTTGTTTGAACTAAATATCTCTTATAGATACAAAGAAGCTGTTGTGGCTTATGAGAACGCAAAACAGTGGAACAGTGTGATCCGCATCTACCTGGACCACCTCAACAATCCAGAAAAGGCTGTCAGTATTGTCAGAGAGACCCAGTCCCTGGAAGGAGCCAAGATGGTAGCCAGGTAATGTAATGCGTTATTTTTGGACTTCCAAAAACCAGCCTTTAAAGACAGCCCCCACTTCCCCTTGTCAAAAAAAATCATTTCAAATGGAATATTTATTCTTTCTTTTCAAAATTATATCTTCTAGGTGTTTAAATTCAAAGGCTGTTTGTTATGGTCAACATACGAGAGTATGTTTACCGAACATAAACATATGGTATAGAACTACAGTTTACCCGCTATGTTTTTACTTTGGAATGGTTTCTCTGGCTTGAAAAAGATTTTATTTTGTGAATGACAGACTTCTTTTAAATGAGTCAAGCTAATTAAAGTACTCTTTGCTTTAGATTTTTTCTACAGCTTGGTGACTACGGATCTGCCATCCAATTTCTTGTTATATCCAAATGTAATAACGAAGCTTTCACACTGGCTCAGCAACACAACAAAATGGAAATCTATGCAGACATTATTGGTAAATATCATTGTTTTCCCCAATTTCTCTTAAAGATTTTATCTGGTCTAATAATCAGATTGGCTACGTCCGCACGCACATGCACACACACCATTCCATTGTGTACAGACACACATACAACTGTATGTTACGTGTTAGCTTTCAAGATCCCTACTGTCACCTTCAAGGTGAGACGGAATTGTAAGACCACTTTGAAAAATTACGGTGTTTCAGGTAACTTCCATGGGAGGCCAGGTTTCCCAAATTCTCCTGCCGATCAACCAGTGGTAAAGGAAGGTTCCAAAACAAAAGTAATAGGAAATGCAGAGTGACTTTTGAAAAAGTAATTGTGTTCATAAAATTTAAAAATTGAGTTGTAAATTAAGAATATAGGATGTGGTTTTTAAAAATTTTGAAAGTCCGAAAGAAAATTTTATAGTCTGAGAATACCAGCTTATAGGTTATCTTCCCCTGTTTGTAATTATTCTTAAAACTTACTGAAATAACTCAGGTTTTTCACTTCATGGGCCATATATAACATTATTTGTGGTGTGATTTTTCTCTCTTGTTTTTACTGTGGTAAAATATACAAAACATAAATTTGCCATTTTAATAATTTTTAAGTGCACAGTTTGGTTGTGTGAAGTACGTTTACACTGTTGTACAACCATCACCACATCTGTCTCCAGAACGTTTTCACCATCCTAAACTCTACCCATTAAACAGTGGCTCCCATTCCCCTCAGCGCCCAGCCTGGCAACGCTGTTCTGCTCTCAGTCTCTATGAATTTGACTATTCATGGCACCTTATATAAGTGGAATTATAATATTTGTCCTTTTATGTTATTTCATGTTTTAAAATTCAGAAAGTGACCATAAGAAATGATGGTAGGATTCATAAGAAAATTTTTGTTTCAGTCTGTAAGGGAAATAATAGGTAAAAGCATCTTGTAATATCTTCAGAAGTCATTCAGATAATTGGAAATATGAAGAGTTAAAGAAAAAAAGTACAGATGAAAGTCACATTATAATTATTAATGTTTAACATGGCCGATGACATTTCTATGCTAACATTACAAGTCATCATTGCACTAAAGCATTTAAGTTTCTCTAATTTCATAAGGATGTGGCTTATCTGATACATACACAGAAATACACAGGCCCTCCAGTCCCCAAACATAACACACACTTTCCTTCATCTTTCTTTACTCTCTTCTTTTATAAACTCTAAATCTAGCTTGGTCTGGAGATACAGGGCTGTTCATACTCTGGTGCCCTATTGGGCCTCCAACCCCCGTGAGTAAATGTAAAATGAATGTAAACAATGAATTGGAACTCCAGCAGCTTTGGGGTCTTCTGTGCTTAATATGTTTAAGCCTCAAACTAAAAGAACAACAGTAAAAAAGGAAAAACAGGAATTATCTTTAATAGCATCTATTATCCACTTGAGTATCATCTTCCCTGTCTGACAAATACACACAGACTATTGTTTAAACCATGCATCGGAGAAACCGAGAAAGGAGATGGACCCAGTTGTTTTGAAACCCTAGGGAAATCCTGGATTGTTCCTGTTGTTTTAGCCAGTGAGATTGAAACTTTTAAAGAAAGATAAAAGCCCCTAAGGGTAATGTCAAACCATAACCTAGCTCCTCACAAAGCCTCCTAGCTTCCTCTCCTGATTGTTGTTTAGAGAGAAAAGAAGGTGGAACAGTTGATCTGTGAGGTTGTTATGGTGAATGTGTTTTGTGATGAAAAAGCCACTGATAATAATATTTGCTGTTAAGGGATTTTAATTGCCTCTTCTTAGATCACCTGTTTTTAGATCTTGTTTTTGAATTAGCAATGAGAAGTAAACAGATTATGCTCAGATATTTTACTCAATGAATTTCTGATTTCTGTTGTAGGTTCTGAAGATACCACTAATGAGGACTATCAAAGCATAGCCTTATATTTTGAAGGAGAAAAAAGACATTTTCAGGCTGGAAAATTCTTCTTGCTGTGTGGCCAGTATTCACGAGTGAGTATTTGTGAAGAAAACACTTTGGACTCCACAGGAATGGTTAGGGGAAATGTGTTAAAATATAGTATGCTCCTAGACACCCAGCTTTGAAATCTGAAAGTCAACCTTGACATCTTCCACTGTCTCCCACACCCAGTCACCTCTTTCACAGCTGCCTTCGTAACCTCTCTCACAGCTCTCTCTCTTTTTTGTTCTTACCACCATCCACATAATCCAGACCCGGGTCACCTCACTTTAGATTGTTTCCTGTTTTCCTTGTTTTTACCCTCTCTCTCTATAAATCATTCTTCGTTTTGTTCCCCAAGTGGTACTGACTTTGACTGCCAAAGGACCCCTAAAGCAGAGTTACGGTGTTTAAGCAAGGGACGTAAACAAGTGAAGCTGTGGAGTAAGGCTTGCATTCAGTGAGTGAAGACCTGGGACTGCTGGATGGCACCTCGTACGAAGGAAGTGGCTGCTACTCACCCTCAAAAATGTGTTGCCATTCAGGAGTTTGGGCCCACTAGTTTCAGATCATAGGATTTTTCATAAACATAAGTCTGGGTCAGTGTTAAAATGTAGGCCCGGATATTTGTATAACATCTCTCTGACCAAAGAAACATGTCTGTGTGTGAACTTGGCCTTCAGGCCACCAATTTGCTGTGCTGGCCCTTTAGTTCTTGAGTCTAAATTCCTTCGCTGGATTTTCCACGACTGATCAACCAGCCTGAACCTCACAGAGTGGCATCTCGCTTTTTCCAGTGAAGAGTCCTACGATCCCATTAGCCTTTCCCATCCTTGCTCTCCACTGGGCTTCTCTCTGCCCTCTTCCCCACCTACCACAGACCTGTTCATCTTCAAGTCCTTTTCCTCTGTGATACCCTCAAGAACGTCCTGTCTTCCTCACACCAGCCATAAAACCAACTGGCAATACTGTTCATTTGTCAGTTTAGTACTGACTTGCACACACTGCTGTATTTAAAAAATTTAAATAGATAACCAGCAAGGACATACTGTGTATAAATAAATCGGAAAGAAAATACTGCCCATTTGTCTCTGAAGCCTTTATAGCCATAATTGTCTTCATAGTTGTGGTGGTGTTTAGGAATTAGACAACTGTGGTTTAAAATAATTGGTTTTGGGGATTTCCCTGGTGATCCAGTGGTTAAGACTTCACCTTCCATTGCAGAGGGTGTGGGTTGGATCCCTGATCAGGAAGCTAAGATCCATGCCTTGTGGCCAAAAACCAAAACATTGGGAAAAAAAAGAGAAACAGAAACAGTGTTGTAACAAATTCAGCTAAGACTTTAGAAGTGGTCCACATTTAAAAAAAAAAAAAAAAAACTTAAAAAAAAGATTGACTCTCTGTATTATCATCACATCACATAGATCCCCCCAGTGAGACTGTACATGATACAAAAAGACAAGCTGCAGAATCCCCTTAACTGGTATTTCCCTTAGCATCTAGCACAGCCTCATATTCAGAGCAGCAGATTGTCAGTAAATGATTTGTTGAACGAATCAAGGAAAATAATTGCATCTTCCTAGCTGAAGAGGGCACATTTTTCATTCTTATTTCATTCAAAATCAAAACTAGATTCTTCAGACTGGATCTTTCTACTTTTTAAACTACACCCAGCCTTTTAAGTATGTGTTGCATGACCCAACATGGTGCAAGCTCCTGGCTGAGATGAAGATACTTTCGCAAACTGCGATTTCTATGTGTGTGTGAAAGCTTTGTGTTTCCTATTGTGAAAGCAGTCTGAAATTTTTTTAATTGTTATACAATTCTCCTTTCAGGCACTTAAACACTTCCTGAAATGTCCAAGCTCAGAAGATAATGCAGCAATAGAAATGGCCATTGAAACTGTAAGTAAACTCTGTAATGAAATTTTCAAGAATGCTAACTTTTTAAAGAACACTAGATTTCAAGTCAAAATGCAAATATTAGTTCCATTTGTTACTTTTTAGTTTGAGCAGTTAAGGAGGTTAATTAAATTCTCTCCATCTCCATCTCTTCATGCACAAAATAAATAACTTACCCTGACTATTTATTAAAGTTAATTTGTTAAATATGGGGAAAAAAATAAAAACTTTTTGAAATTTCCAAACATTTACAAAAATAGGCCTAACAGTATAACAAATTCCCAGGTACCCATCATCTCATTTCAACAGCTAACACATGGCCCATCATATTTTATTCCTACCCCCACCCTCTTTCCCTGTATTATTTTAAAGCAAATCACAAATATCACAAAAATCACAAATACCATTTCATTTGTGAATAGAAAAATTATCTCTGAAAGATAAAAACATTTGGATTTTCTTTTAGATGTAATTTGCATCCAGTAAAATGCCAAAATCTTAAATATACAATTCAGTTAGTTTTTTCAGATATGTACACCTGTGTAACCCCCACCTGGCTCAAGCTCCCCAGAAGGCCCACTCATGCTGCCTCCCAATCCATGCTCCCCAACAAGAGAGAAAAGAAACATTAGTCAATCAGTTGTGTCCAACTCTTTGTGACCCCATGGAGCCCGCCAGGCTCCTCTGTCCACGGGATTCTCCAGGCAAGAACACTGGAGTGGGTTGCCATTCCCTTCTCCATGGGATCTTCCAGACCCAGGGATCAAACCCGAGTCTCCCACATTGCAGGCAGATTCTTTACCATCTGAGCCACCAGGGACGTCCTTGCCTCCCAACAAGGGTAACCACAGTTCAGACTTCCGTTGTTATAGTTTTACATGTTTATGAATTTCATGTAAATAAAATCATACACACAATCTTTTTTTTTTGGCTGCTCTGTGTCTTCAGACTGCGTGGGCCTTTTGCTAGTTGTCGTGAGTGGGAGCTGCTCAGTAGTTGTGGCGCGCGGGCTTCCAATTGCAGTGGCTTCCTTTGTTGCACAGCACGGTCTCTAGGGCAGGCAGGCTTCAGCGGTTGCGGCTCCTGGGCTCTAGAAGAGCACGGGCTCAATAGTTGTGGCGCACGGGCTTAGTTGCTCCACTGCAGATGGGCTCTTTCCAGACTGGAGATCAAACCCATGTCTCCTGCACTGGCAGGCAGATTCTGTACTACAGAGCCCATATGTTTCCTTTCGTATCCAGTTTCTTTCAGTCAATAGTAAGTCTGCAAAGGCAGCTGTGTTATCATGTGTCAGTAGTTCATTCCTACTCATTGCTGTGTAGTGTTCCACCATGTGACTATCACAGTTTCTTTACCCACTGTTCTATTAATGGACATTTAGGTTGTCTCAGTTTGGACATATTATGAATTAAGTTGCCATAATGCTGTTCATATCCTTGTGTGGATATAAGCACTCAGTTTTATTGGGTATGTATCCAGGAGTAGAATTATTAGCTTACAGAATACATATATATATCTTCAGCAATAGTTGTGTAGTTCAGTCGCCCTGTTGTGGCTGACTCTTTGTGACCCCGTGGACTGTAGCACGCGAGGCTTCCCTGTCCTTTACTATCTCCTGGAGTTTGCTCAAACTTATGTCCATTGAGTCAGTGATGCCATCCAACCATCTCATCCTCTGTTTCCCCCTTCTCCTGCCCTCAGTCCTTTCCAGAATCAGGGTCTTCTCTAGTAAGACAGCTCTTCACATCAGGTGGCCAGAGTATTGGAGCGTCAGCATCAGTCCTTCCAATGAATACTCAGGGCTGGTTTTCTTTAGGATGGACTGGTTGGATCTCCTTGCTATCCAAGGGACTTAACAAGAGTCTTTTCTAATACCACAGTTCAAATTCTTTGGCACTCATCCTTTATAGTCCCACTCTCACAGCTGTACATGACTAATGGAAAAACCAGAGCTTTGACTATACAGACCTTTGTCGCCAAAGTGATAGCTCTGCTTTTTAATACACTGTCTAGGTTTGTCATAGCCTTTCTTCCAAGGAGCAAGTGTCTTTTAATTTCATGGTGGCAGTCAGCAATAGTAGGTACTGCCAAACACTTTTTTCATACTAGGTGTACCAGTTTCACTCTACCAACGATGTAAAAGAATGTAGTTGCTCTTCATCTTCACCAGCACTGATCTGTTTCGTTGCTACTATGCTGATAGATAGGTAGAGGTATCTCATGATGGTCTTAATTTCACTTTTCTAAAGAATAACCATATCGAGCATTTTTTTCAAGTTTGTTGACTATTTGAATGTCCTATCTTAAAAAGTTCTATTCAGATCTTTTTTTCTAATTGTTAATGGTATCATCTCATTCTTACTGGTTTGTACAGTTGTATTATATATTCTGGATACTTATATATTCTGGATAGTCTTTTCATCAGATAGAAGCATTGTTGTAACACGTATTGATATATTATCCCTCTTAAGGGCAGAATAATGTCTCATTGAATGCTGTATACCTCGTCTTTATTCACCAGTGGTTACACGCTGGGTTGCTTCCTCTTGGGGTCTATTATGAACAATGCTGCTGTGACCATTTGTGTACAAGGTTTTATGTGGACACATGTTTTCATTTCTCTTGGGAGTATACCTAATAGTAGAATTGCTAGGCCATACGTTAAGTCTACATTTAACATTTTGAGGAACTGCCAACTATTTCCCAAAGCAGCTACGCCATTTTACATCCCAGCACCAATGTATTAAAGTTCCAGTTTCTCCAACAATAATCTCTTGATATTTTCAAACAGGTAGCTAGAGTTCAAATTTCCCCAATGTTGCATGAGTGCCTTTCAGTTGGTTATTTCACATCATATCCAAACGAGGTCTTTGCATTGCAGTTAGTTTACATGGGCCTTAAATCTCTTCTATCAAAAGATTGTTCTTCCCCCGTCTCCCTTTCTCCCTCCTTCTGGCTCCTTTTCTCTTTTCTTCCTCCTCTTCTTCCTTCCCCCTTCTTTCTTCTCCCTTCTGCTTTTTTCCCCCTCCCCTCTCTCTTTACCCCCTTGTCACTTGTTTGTTAAGAAAATGGGTTATTTGTGCTGAGGAATTCCTGACATTTAGATTTAGCTGATTGCATCCTTGTGGTGTAATTTGTTTCTCTACCTCCTGCACCTCCAACTAACTAGGTATTTAATCTAGGTATTTCATTAGATATAGATTTGATTTTTTTTTTTGAAACACTGCTTCATAGATGATGCCATGGACTTCTTTAAAAAAAAATTATTTATGTATTTGGGTGCACCAGGTCTTAGTTGCAGCACACAGGATCTTTTTTAGTTGTGGCACACAAACTCTTTGTTGTGGCGTGTGGGATCTAGTTCTCTGACCAGGAATCCAGCCTGGGCCCCCTGTATTGAGAGCCTGGAGTTAAGACTCCAGGGAAGTCCCAATGCCATGTACTTGTTATATCATCACATTAGCAGGCCCAAGTCGTAGTTCAGGCTGCCGTAACAAAATACCATAGACCAAGCGGCTTAAACAACAGACATTTATCTCTCACTCAGTCCTAGAGGCTGAGAACCCTAAGATCAAGGGACCTGCTTATTTGATTCCTGCTGAGGGCTCTCTTCCTGACTTGCAGACTCTAAAAAGAATCTTAGATATCCCTGGAAATGATCCAACCTAATCTCCATTTACTGACAAGGAAACCAAGGTCCCAGAAGATGATAAAACCAACCTAAAGACAGAGGGATAGAGCTAAGACCAAAACCCAAGTCTCCTTCTCAACCAGACTGCCTGATCACAGTCCTAGGTCGGTGCTCTGTGCTACAGCCCAACTGGCCACTTTCCCCCGCGTAGTTGAGGGCTCCCATCCCTTTGTTCCTGTGCTCTTGCTGTTACCCACACCTGGGACACCCTCCTCCCTGCAACCTTGCCTCCTACCCAACAGGCAGGACGCACTTCACATGCCTCCTGAACTGTCCTCTGGATGTAAATTAAGCCTCCTTGGAATCCTGTGAATACTTTGAACCCCACTGCTACAGTTAACCCCCTTCAAATTAATAGTCCCTCTAAGCCAAAGGCCCGTCTCTTTGTGGTGTTTAACACATTGTGGACACTCAATGAATATTCACTGGAATGAACACATATTGGCCCCAGTTCTGAAAGTACTGTGTAGGTGATGTTAGTTTCCTTCCCATCCCTCTTCTCCTTTCCACCTTGAGAACCCTCCCTTGAAAAAAGAATCACCTTTACTCATGACGTGCATTTTCCCACAACCTGTGTGTTTGTATCTGCTGATTCTCAACCAGAAGGCACAGCCCTTAATCCTTTGAGAACATCTTTAAAATGTTCATAGTTCGCCCACCCACACCCTCGACCCCTCAGGGTTCTGAAATACCTTCTTGGTGTTTGTGTTGGTGGAGGGGGGCTGTCATGGACCCCAGGTTAGGAGTCATTACCAGCGTGGACCCACAATACAGATGGGAAAGATGGGACTGTACGGCATCCGTTAGCTTTGTTGGGGGTGTGCTTCCCTCTTTGCAGTCAGGTTTCGCCTTCACCAATCATAGCCTTCTCAGAAGGGTCGCCACTGATCTCTTTCTTGCTAAATACAGACGTCTCTTCTCAGCCTGCACCCTACTCCGTGCTATGGTAGCATTTTATACTCTTACACCGTATCTTTCTTGAACTTTTCTACTCCCTTGGCACACTGCTTCGCTTGGCTCTCCAGTTACCCCTCAGGTGGGCCTTCTCAGCCTTCTTCTCTGGCTCCCCCGCCCTTCAGT
Source organism: Budorcas taxicolor (assembly GCF_023091745.1). Lineage (NCBI taxonomy): Eukaryota > Metazoa > Chordata > Mammalia > Artiodactyla > Bovidae > Budorcas > Budorcas taxicolor. Next base: position 2,621 of record NW_026292151.1, on the reverse strand, counting down.
GGGAGCATCCGCAGCACTATGGTGCCATGCTTCTTTTAATTTTGATTCTGAGCGGCTACATCTCTTCTCTCCTCACTTATAGTAGTGTTTCGGATGTGCTCAGCTCTCTGAAATTCAAGCTTAACTAGGCATCACATTTTTTTGTTGCTGTTTGCTCTCTCTGGCAACACTATCTGGCACTTGCTTACTTGTGTATGAACATATTTAATCCTTACAACAATTCTGTGAGTTAGGTATTATATATATATATCTCCTCTGAGGTCCTAAGAGTGACCTGCTCTGGATCTCACAGGTGACCTTTTGACCTCAGGCAGACTGACTCCAAAGCCCTTTGCTTTAACCATTTCTTTGTACAGGTTTATTCACCCAAAGCCATGCCCGAAAGCCTTGAAGTTGATGAGCTCTACCTTTCCATCCTTCCTTACAGCCGTGGGCAGAGCAGAGGCAGCAGATTGGTCAAAGCTTAGCTTTCTTGCAGTGAGGACCACGGGCAGTGGAGTGTGTGGAAATTCAGCAGCCCTAGAGCCTGTGCCCCCACCCCCCACCACAGGTTCACGAAGGCTCACCAAGACCCCTTCTGTGCTCACAGTTTCCCTCTGCTACACAGAGAGCTTCTGAGCGTCTTGCGCTTTGCCGGAGCTGTGGTGAGCTAGGCCTCTTGTTGCTCTGTCCCTAATGAGTTTCCTTCCTTTTCCCGTCGCTTTTCTCACCACATCACTGCTGTGACAGGAGGGCAGGACTCCTTCCTGCTCCTTGGTTGAGCTCCAGTCGGGCTCTTGGCTCACCTCTTTTTTTTTATAGACGCAAGACTCTTACGCCTCCAGATCTTGTCAATAATTATTCCTACTAACTAAAACTAATATATTTCCATTCTCCAATTTGGTAAATGATTTTCTTGACCATCACTGCCCAACCTAGCAGTGATTTAACTCTGAGCTTCATGGAGCAGACTCTGAAATCTGGATCTCCAGGCCAGGTCCTCTCCAGAACTCCACCCCACACTTCCAGCTGCCCGCCCACTTCTGGGATCCCTTGGCCATACTTTCATTTCTACTGTAGATTACGAGTAACCACGAGCGAGCATGTGTCTTCAGGGAGCTGCTGGAGGTGAGCGTTTAGGGGTGCATTGTTGTGAATGGCCCAGTTCCTGTGCTCAAGATGGCATCCTTTCCGTGTCATAATCACTCATCCTAAGAAAGTGTTTATTGAAACATCCAAGGAGTACATTCTGTGTGTAAAAATAATACTACAGTATTTTGATACAGCAACTTAAAAAAGCTAGAGCTTCTAAGGATGGATTTTTATTCATGGAGACTTTACAAATGAATGACAGGCTTCCCAGGTGGTGCTAGTGGTAAAGAACCTGCCTGTTAATGTAGGTAGACATGAGACGCGGGTTCAATCCCTGGGTTGGGAAGATCCCTGGAAGGAGGGCACGGCAGCCCACTCCAGTATTCTTGCCTGGAGAATCCCTTGGACAGAGAAGCCTGGCAGGCTGCAGTCCGTGGGGTCGCAAAGAATTGGACACGACTGAAGCAACTTAGCATGCACCCACCAATGAATGACAACAGAGACCCTGAGCTTACATCATGGTTCAGGCACTTGACTATAGGTGTTTTTTACACTTTTAAAATTCTGCCTCCTCAGCAGACGACTTTTTGTCCTTCCCCTCCATTCCCTTCCTAGGTTTAACATGCTGAACTTACTGTTTCTTTCTTTTCCTAAACAGGTTGGTCAGGCCAAAGATGAACTGCTGACCAGTCAACTGATAGACCATCTTATGGGAGAGAGTGATGGCATGCCCAAGGTACTAAAGTGTTTTCTCCACTGGGATTCTTAAGTATCCTAGTTGTGCTTTTACTTTTATCCGCCCTGTTTTGGAGCCTGGCAGACTACAGCCATGGGGTCGTAAAAGAGTCAGACACAGCTGAAGCTACTGAGCACACGTGCATCCACTGTTTTTATCTAATATCGCTTTTGCGTCATAGGTGTACGAACTTTTCTCTCTGTATGCAGCCTTAGATCATCTAGACAGATCCTGCGTTTTAGATATTGTGTGCATTCACTCTTGGAAATTGGCATCACTCCCTGTGATGCCACACCCTCCTGGGTAACAGTTCTCACCACCCACCATTTTTCTCAAACATGGTAGAGTTTTATTTATTCTTAGAACTTTGAAAAATGACTATTAAAATCATGAGTTAGCACTAATCCTCCAAAATCAGTGTACTTGGTTCATATTTCAAAAATTATGGGAATTAATAAAAATCCTATTTACTATAAAAATAACTCACCAAAAATAAAGTGGATATCATTAAGAATATGTTTTCAAAATAGGTGACTTTCTTGGATTTTGTGCAGAAGTTGGTCTTCTCTCAGTCCTGACTCAGACAAACTCAGACAGACTCCTTCAAGAATGCCGCCCCAGAGCCTTTTTTTTCCCTTTTGCTTTGGTGTTTAAGGGAATCAGTCTGTTTGTGAGGAACTTGAGTACAGTTGACCCCTGAACAATATGGGTATGGACTGCGTATCCACTTACATAGATTATTTTCAACAGTTAATACTGTGGTACTACATAATCCCAAGTCGGTTAAGTCCCGGATACGGAGGAACTACAGATA
>NW_026292150.1:0-24034 GCF_023091745.1 Budorcas taxicolor | reverse complement strand
CCAAAATTGTACGTTTTCATCAGTTTCTGGATATATTTCTTCTTTTGCGCTGTTTTTCCGTCCCGGATCGTACATCATGAGCCGCGAAAAGGACAATAACCTAATCCATCAAATTTCTATTACCAAATCCTATGCCACCTTAGGCAAGACAACTTCTCTTCACGTAGAGGCTGGGCCCAAAAACCGAGGGCGTGGGGCTTAGGACCAGGTCTTTGTCGCTCCGGTGCCCATAACTTTTGATCCGTAAGGAGTCACGAGGCGCACAGCATATCATTGGAAATTTCTCCGAAAGCTCTAAAACGGGGGCACCAAGCTTTCTCAATTGCGCCTATTTTTTATGAACAAAATGGAACGTTTTCATCAGTTTCGGGATACTTTTTTTCTTTTGCGCTGTTTCTTTGTCCCAGATCGAACGTCGTGAGCCGCGTAAAGGACGAGAACGTAATCGATTGCATTTCTATTACCGAATCCCACGCCACCTTGGGTAAGACAACTTCGCTTCACTTAGAGGCTGGGCCCGTAAACTGAGGGCGTGGGGCTTAGGACCAGGTCTCTGTCGCTCCAGTGCCCATAACTTTTGATCCGTAAGGAGTTACGCAGCGCACAGCATACCTTTGGAAAGCTCTCCAAGAGCTCTACGACGGGGACAGCAAGCCTGCTAGGCCGCGCCTTATTTTGGAGCCCAAAATCGAACGTTTTCATCAATTTCTGGACACTTTTCTTCTTTTGCGCTATTTTTCAGTCCCGGATCGTACGTCGTGAGAGCGAATAGGACGACAATCTAATCCATCACATTTCTATTACCGAATCCCAAGACACCTTGGGCAAGACAACTTCGATTCACTTAGAGGCTGGGGCCACAAACCGAGGGCGTCGGGCTTAGGACCAGGTCTCCGTCGCTACGGTGCCCATAACTTTTGATCCGTAATGAGTTACGCGACGCACAGCATATGGTTGGAAAGCTCTCTAAGAGCTCTACAATGGGGGAACCGAGCTTGCTCGGTTGCGCCTATTTTTGATGCCCAAAATGGACCGTATTCATCAGTTTTGGGATACTTTTCTTCTTTTGCGCTGTTTTTCCATCCCAAATCGTACGTCGTGAGCCGCGAAACGGACGACAACCTAATCCATCACATTTCTATTATCGAATCCCATACCACTTTGGAAAAGTCAACTTCGTTTCACGTAGAGGCTCGGCCCGCAAACCGAGGGTATGGGGCTCAGGACCAGCTCTTCGTCGCTCAGGTTCCCATAACGTTTGATCCGTAAGGAGTTACGCGGCGCACAGCATACTGTTGGAGAGCTCTCTGAGAGCTCTACGACAGGGGCTGCAAACCTGCTTGGCTGCGCCTGTTTTTGGACCCCAAAATCGAATGTTTTTATCAGTTTTTGGATATATTTCTTCTTTTGCGCTGTTTTTCCCTCCCGGATCGTACGTCGTGAGCCGCGAAAATGACAACAACCTAATCTATCATATTTCTATTACCGAATCCCATGCCACCTTGGGCAAGACAACTTCGCTTCACGTAGAGGCTGGGCCCGTAAACCGAGGGCGTGGGGCTTAGGACTAGGTCTCCGTCACTCCAGTGCCCATAACTTTTGATCCGTAAGGAGTTACGCGGCGCACAGCATATCGTTGGAAAGCTCTCCGAGAGCTCTACAACAGGGGCCGCAAGCCTGCTAGACAACGCCTTATTTTGGAGCCCAAAATCGAATGTTTTCATCAGTTTCTGGACACTTTTCTTCTTTTGTGCTATTTTTTCGTCCCGAATCGTACGTCGTGGGCCGTGAAAATGACGACAAGCTAATCCATCACATTTCTATTACCGAATCCATGCCACCTTGGGCAAGACAACTTCGCTTCACGTAGAGGCTCGGCCCGCAAACCGACGGTGTGGGGCTCAGGACCAGCTCTTCGTCGCTCAGGTTCCCATAACGTTTGATCCGTAAGGAGTTACGCGGCGCACAGCATACTGTTGGAGAGCTTTCTGAGAGCTCTACGACAGGGGCTGCAAACCTGCTTGGCTGCGCCTGTTTTTGAACCCCAAAATCGAATGTTTTTATCAGTTTTTGGATATATTTCTTCTTTTGCGTTGTTTTTCCCTCCCGGATCGTACGTCGTGAGCCGCGAAAAGGACAACAACCTAATCTATCATATTTCTATTACCGAATCCCATGCCACCTTGGGCAAGACAACTTCGCTTCACGTAGAGGCTGGGCCCGCAAATCGAGGGCGTGGGGCTTAGGACTAGGTCTCCGTCACTCCAGTGCCCATAACTTTTGATCCGTAAGGAGTTACGCGGCGCACAACATATCGTTGGAAAGCTCTCCGAGAGCTCTACGACAAGGGCAGCAAGCCTGCTCAACAGCACCTTATTTTGGAGCCCAAAATCGAACATTTTTATCAGTTTCTGGACACTTTTCTTCTTTTGTGCTATTTTTTCGTCCCGAATCGTACGTCGTAGGCCGTGAAAAGGACGACAAGCTAATCTATCACATTTCTATTACCGAATCCCACGCCACCTTGGGCAAGACAACTTCGCTTCACGAAGAGGCTGGGCCCGCAAATCGAGGGTGTGGGCTTAGGACCATGTCTCCGTCGCCTAGGTGCCCATAACTTTTGATCCGTAAGGAGTTACGTGGCGCACAACATATCGTTGGAAAGCTCTCAGAGAGCTCTACGATGGGGATGCAAGCTTGCTCGATTGCGCCTATTTTTGAAGCCCAAAATGGAACGTTTTCATCAGTTTCGAGACACTTTTCTTCTTTTGCACAGTTTTTGCATCCCGGATCGTACGTCGTGATCTGCGAAAAGGACGAGAACCTAATCCATCGCATTTCTATTACCGAATCCCACGCCACCTTGGGCAAGACAACTTCACTTCATGTGGAGGCTGGGCCCGCAAACTGAGGGCATGGGGCTTAGGACCAGGTCTACGTCACTCCGGTGCACATAAGTTTTGATCCGTAGGGAGTTACACGGCGCACAGCATACTGTTGGAAAGCTCTCCAAGAGCTCTACGACGGGGGCAACAAGTTTGCTCGGCTGCACATGTTTTCGGACCCTAAAATTGAACGTTTTCATCAGTTTCTTGATATATTTCTTCTTTTGCGCTATTTTTTCATCCCGGATAGTACATCGTGAACTGCGATAATGACAACAACCTATTCCATCACATTTCTATTACCGAATCCCATGCCACCTTGGGCAAGACAACTTCACTTCACGTAAAGGCTGGGCCCGCAAACCGAGGGCGTGGGGCTTAGGACCAGGTCTCCGTCGCTCCGCTGCCCATAACTTTTGATCCGTAAGGAGTTACGCGGTGCACCGCATATCGTTGGAAAGCTCTCTGAGAGCTCTACAACGAGGGCACCAAGCTTGCTTGGTTGCACCTATTTTTGAATCCCAAAATGAAACGTTTTCATCAGTTTCGGGTCACTCTTCTTCTTTTGCACAATTTTTTGATCTCGGATCGAACGTCGTGAGCTGCGTAAAGGACGAGAACCTAATCCATCGCATTTCTATTACCGAATCCCATGCCACCTTGGGCAAGACAACTTTGCTTCACGTAGAGGCTCGGCCCACAAAACAAGGGCGTGGGGTTTAAGACCAGGTCTCCGTCGCTCTAATGCCCATAACGTTTGATCCGTAAGGAGTTACGCAGCGCACAGCATACCATTGGAAAGCTCTCCGAGAGCTCTATGACGGGGACCACAAGCCTGCTCGGCTGCGCCTCATTGTAGAGCCCAAAATTGAAAGTTTTCATCAGTTTCTGGACACTTTTTTTCTTTTGTGCTGTTTTTTCGTCCCGGATAGTACGTCGTGAGAGCGAATAGGACGACAACCTAATCCATTACATTTCTATTACCGAATCCCAAGACACCTTGGGCAAGACAACTTCGATTCACGTAGAGGCTGGGGCCACAAACCGAGGGCGTGGGGCTTAGGACCAGGTCTCCGTCGCTCCAGTGCCCATAACGTTTGATCCGTAAGGAGTTACGCGGCTCACAGCATACCGTTGCAAAGCTCTCCGAGAGCTCTATGATGGGGATTGCAAGCCTGCTCGGCTGCGCCTCATTGTGGAGCCCAAAATTGAACGTTTTCATAAGTTTCTGGACACTTTTTTTCTTTTGCGCTGTTTTTCCGTCCCGGATCATACGTCGTGAGAGCGAATAGGACGATAACCTAATCCATTACATTTCTATTACCAAATCCCAAGACACCTTGGGCAAGACAACTTCGATTCACGTAGAGGCTGGGGCCACAAACTGAAGGCGTGGGGCTTTGGACCAGGTCTCCGTCGCTCCGGTGGCCATAACTTTTGATCCGTAAGAAGTTATGCGGTGCACAACATATCGTTGGAAAGCTCTCCGAGAGCTATACAACAGGGGCACCAAGCTTGCTTGGTTGCGCCTATTTATAAGCCCAAAATGGAACGTTTTCATTAGTTTCGGGACACTTTTCTTCTTTTGCGCTGTTTTTCAGTCCCGTATCGTACGTCGTGAGAGCGAATAGGACGACAACCTAATCCATGACATTTCTATTACCGAATCACAAAACACCTTGGGCAAGACAACTTCGATTCACTTAGAGGCTGGGGCCACAAACCGAGGGCGTCGGGCTTAGGACCAGGTCTCCGTCGCTCCGGTGCCCATAACTTTTGATCCGTAAGGAGTTACGCGATGCACATCATATGGTTGGAAAGCTCTCCGAGAGCTCTACAACGAGGGCACCAAGCTTTCTCGGTTGCGCCTATTTTTGAAGCCCAAAATGGAACGTATTCATCAGTTTCGGGACACTTTTCTTCTTTTGCGCTGTTTTTCCATCCCAGATCATACGTCGTGAGCCGCAAAAATGACGACAACCTAATCCATCACATTTTTATTATCGAATCCCACACCAATTTGGAAAAGACAACTTCGCTTAACGTAGAGGCTCGGCCCACAAACTGAGGGCGTGGGGCTTAGGACCAGCTCTTCGTCGCTCTGGTGCCCATAACGTCTTATCCGTAAAGAATAATGCAGAGCACAACATACCGTTGGAGAGCTCTCCGAGAGCTCTACGACGGGCACTGCAAGCCTACTCGGCTGCGCCTATTTTCGGACCGCAAAATTGAATGTTTTCATTAGTTTTTGGATATATTTCTTCTTTTGCCCTGTTTTTCCCTCTCGGATCGTACGTCGTGAGCCGCTAAAAGGACAACAACCTAATCCATCAAATTTCTATTATCGAATCCCATGCCACCTTAGGCAAGACAACTTCTCTTCATGTAGAGGTTGGGCTCGCAAACCGAGGGCGTGGGGCTTGGACCAGGCCTCCATCGCTCCAATGCCCTTAACTTTTGATCCGTAAAGAGTTACGCAAGTCTACTCGGCTGCGCCTTTTTTTGGAGCCCAAAATCGAACGTTTTCGTCAGTTTCTGGACACTTTTCTTCATTTGTGCTGTTTTTCCATCCTAGATCGTATGTCGTGAGCTGCAAAAAGGACGACAAGCTAATCCATCACATTTCTATTACCGAATCGCACGCCACCTTGGGCAAGACAACTTCGCTTCACGAAGAGGCTGGACCCGCAAACCGAGGGCATGGGGCTTAGGACCAGGACTATGTCGCTCCGGTGCCCATAACTTTTGATCCTTAAGGAGATACAAGGCGAACAACATATCGTTGGAAAGCTCTCCGAGAGCTCTACGATGGGGGCAGTAAGCTTGCTCGGTTGTACCAATTTTTGAAGCCCAAAATAGAACGTTTTCATCAGTTTTGGGAGACTTTTCTTCTTTTGTGCTGTTTTTCCGTCCCGGATCGTACGTCGAGAGCCTTTAAAAGGACAACAAACTAATCCATCACATTTCTATTACCGAATCCCATGCCACCATGGGCAAGACAACTTCTCTTTACGTAGAGGCTGGGCCTGCAAACCGAGGGCGTGGGGCTTAAGACCAGGTCTCCGTCGCTCCGGTGCCCATAAATTTTGATCCGTAAGGAGTTATGCGGCGCAAAACATATCGTTGGGAAGCACTCTGAGAGCTCTACAACGGGGGCACCAAGCTTGCTCTGTTGCGCCTATTTTTTAAGCCCAAAATGGATTGTTTTCATCAATTTCGGGACAGTTTTCTGCTTTTACGTTGTTTTTTCATCCCGGATCGATCGTCGTGAGCTACGTAAAGGACGAGAACCTAATCCATCGCATTTCTATTACCGAATCCCACGCCACCTTGGGCAAGACAACTTTGCTTCACGTAGAGGCTGGGCCCGCAAACCGAGGGCGAGTGGCTTAAGACCAGGTCTCCGTCGCTCCAATGCCCATAACCTTTGATCCGTAAAGAGTCACACGGTGCATAACATACCGTTGAAAAGCTCTCTGAGAGCTCTACGATGGGGACAGCAACCTTACTCGGCTGCGCCTTATTTTGGAGCCCAAAATTGATTATTTTCATCAGTTTCTAGACACTTTTCTTCTTTTGCGCTGTTTTTCCGTCCCGGATCGTACGTCGTGAGAGCGAATAGGACGACAACCTAATCCATCACATTTCTATTACCGAATCCCAAGACACCTTGGGCAAGACAACTTCGATTCACGTAGAAGATGGGGCCACAAACCGAGGGCGTGGGGCTTAGGACCAGGTCTCCGCCGCTCCGGTGCCCATAACTTTTGATCCGTAAGAAATTATGCGGCGCACAGCATATCGTTGGAAAGCTCTCCTAGAGCTCTATAACGTTGGCACCCAGCTTGCTCGGTTGCGCCTATTTTTGAAGCCCAAAATTGAACGTTTTCATTAGTTTCGGGACACTTTTCTTCTTTTGCGTTGTTTTTCCGTCCTGGATCGTACGTCGTGAGCCACGAAAAGTACGACAACCTAATCCATCACATTTCTATTATCGAATCCCATGCCACTTTGGAAAAGACAACTTTTCTTAACGTAGAGCCTCGGCCCGCAAACCTAGGGCGTGGGGCTCAGGACCAGCTCTTCGTCGCTCTGGTACCCAAAACTTTTGATCTGTAAGGAGTTACGCGGCGCATAGCATACCGTTGGAGAGCTGTCCGAGAGCTATACGACGGGGGCTGCAAGCCTGCTCGGCTGTGCCTGTTTTCGCACCCCAAAATCGAATGTTTTCATTAGTTTTTGGTTATATTTCTTCTTTTGCTCTATTTTTCCCCCCCGGATCGTACGTCGTGAGCCGCGAAAAGGACAACAACCTAATCCATCACATTTCTATTACAGAATCCCATGTCACCTTGGGCAAGACAACTTCGCTTCACGTCGAGGCTGGGCTCGCAAACCGAGGATGTGGGGCTTAAGACCATGTCTCCGTCGCTCCAGTGCCCACAACTTTTTATCCGTAAGGAGTTACGCGGCGCACAGCATACCATTGGAAAGCTCTCCGAGAGCTTTACGACGGGGACAACAAGCTTGCTCGGTTGCTCCTTATTTTGGGGCCCAAAATCGAACGTTTTAATCAGTTTCTGGACACTTTTCTTCTTTTGTGCTGTTTTTCCGTTCCGGATCGTACGTCGTGAGCCGCGAAAAGGACGACAAGCTAATTCATCACATTTCCATTACTGAATCCCACGCGACCTTGGGCAAGACAACTTTGCTTCACGAAGAGGCTGGGCCCGCAAACCGAGGGCGTGGGGCTTAGGACCAGGCCTCCGTCGCTCTGGTGCCCATAACTTTTGATCCATAAGGAGTTACGCAATGCATAACATATCGTTGGAAAGCTCTCCGAGAGCTCTACGACGAGGGTAGCAAGCTTGCTCGGTTGCGCCTATTTTTGAAACCCAAAATGAACGTTTTCATAAGTTTCGGGACACTTTTCTTCTTTTGCGCTGTTTTTTGGTCCTGGATCGTACGTCGTGAGCTGCGAAAAGGACGAGAACCTAATCCCTCACATTTCTATTACCGAATCCCATGCCACTTTATGCAAGACAACTTGGCTTCATGTAGAGGCTCGGCCGCAAACCGAGGGCGTAGGGCTTAGGACCAGGTCTACGTCACTCCGGTGCACATAACTTTTGATCCATAAGGAGTTGCACGGCACACAGCATACAATTGGAAAGCTCTCCGAAAGCTCTACGATGGGGGTAGCAAGGCTGCTCGGCTGCGCCTGTTTTTGGATCCCAAAATTGTACATTTTCATCAGTTTCTAGATATATTTCTTCTTTTGCGCTGTTTTTCCGTCCCGGATCGTACGTCGTGAGCTGTGAAAAGGACAACAACCTAATCCATCACATTTCTATTATAGAATCCCATGTCACCTTGGGCAAGACAACTTCGCTTCACGTTGAGGCTGGGCTCGCAAACCGAGGATGTGGGGCTTAAGACCAGGTCTCTGTCGCTCCAGTGCTCATAACTTTTGATCCGTAAGGAGTTACGCAGCGCACAACATACATTTGGAAAGCTCTCTAAGAGCTCTACGACGGGGACAGCAAGCCTGCTCGGCTGCGCCTTATTTTGGAGCCCAAAATCGAACATTTTCATCAATTTCTGGACACTTTTCTTCTTTTGCGCTGTTTTTCAGTCCCGGATCGTACGTCGTGAGAGCGAATAGGACGACAATCTAATCCATCACATTTCTATTACCGAATCCCAAGACACCTTGGGCAAGACAACTTCGATTCACTTAGAGGCTGGGGCCACAAACCGAGGGCGTCGGGCTTAGGACCAAGTCTCCGTCGCTACGGTGCCCATAACTTTTGATCCGTAGGGAGTTACGCGACGCACAACATATGGTTGGAAAGCTCTCCGAGAGCTCTACAATGGGAGAACTGAGCTTGCTCGGTTGCGCCTATTTTTTATGCCCAAAATGGACCGTATTCATCAGTTTCGGGACACTTTTCTTCTTTTGCGCTGTTTTTCCGTCCTAAATCGTACGTCGTGAGCCGCGAAAAGGACGACAACCTAATCCATTACATTTCTATTATCGAATCCCATACCACTTTGGAAAAGACAACTTCGCTTCACGTAAAGGCTCGGCCTGTAAACCGAGGGTGTGGGGCTCAGGACCAGTTCTTCGTTGCTCAGGTGCCCATAACGTTTGATCCGTAAGGAGTTACGCGGCGCACAGCATACTGTTGGAGAGCTCTTTGAGAGCTCTACGACAGGGGCTGCAAACCTGCTTGGTTGCGCCTATTTTTGGACCCCAAAATCGAATGTTTTTATCAATTTTTGGATATATTTATTCTTTTGTGCTGTTTTTCCCTCCCGGATCGTACGTCGTGAGCCGCGTAAAGGACAACAACCTAATCTATCACATTTCTATTACCGAATCCCATGCCACCTTGGGCAAGACAACTTCGCTTCACATATAGGCTGGGCCCGCAAATCGTGGGCGTGGGGCTTAGGACTAGGTCTCCGTCACTCCAGTGCCCATAACTTTTGATCCGTAAGGAGTTACGCGGCATACAGCATATCATTGGAAAGCTCTCCGAGAGCTCTACGACAAGAGCAGTAAGCCTGCTCGACATCGCCTTATTTTGGAGCCCAAAATCTAACGTTTTCATCAGTTTCTGGACACTTTTCTTCTTTTGTGCTATTTTTTCGTCCCGAATCGTACGTCGTAGGCCGTGAAAAGGACGACAAGCTAATCCATCGCAGTTCTATTACCGAATCCCACGCCACCTTGGGCAAGACAACTTCGCTTCATGTAGAGGCTGGGCCCGCAAACCGAGGACGTGGGGCTTAGGACCAGGTCTACGTTACTCCGGTGCACATAACTTTTGATCCGTAAGGAATTACGTGGCGCACAGCATACTGTTGGAAAGCTCCCTGAGAGCTCTACGACGGGGGCAGCAAGCTTGATCGACTGCGCCTGATTTTGGACCCCAAAATCGAACGTTTTCATCAGTTTCTGAATATATATCTTCTTTTGCGCTGTTTTTCCGTCCCGGATAGTACGTCGTGAGCCGCGAAAAGGACAACAACCTAATCCATCACATTTTTATTACCAAATCCCATGCCACCTTGGGCAAGACAACTTCTCTTCACGTAGAGGCTGGGCCCTCAAACCAAGGGCGTGGGGTTTAGGACCAGGTCTCCGTCGCTCCGGTGCCCATAACTTTTGATCCGTAAGGAGTTACGAGGCGCACAATATATTGTTGGAAAGCTCTCCGAGGGCTCTACAATGGGGGCATCGAGCTTGCTCAGTTGCGCCTATTTTTGAAGTGCAAAATAGAATATTTTCATCAATTTTGGGACACTTTCTTCTTTTGTGCTGTTTTTCCGTCCCGGATCGTACGTCGTGAGCCTAAAAAATGACGACAACCTAATCCATCATATTTCTATTATCGAATCCCACGCCACTTTGAAAATGACAACTTCGCTTCACGTAGAGTCTCGGCCCGCAAACCGAGGGCGTGGGGCTCAGGACCAATTCTTCGTCGCTCTGGTGCCCTTAACTTTTGATCCGTGAGGAGTTACGCGGCGCACATCATACCGTTGGAAAGCTCTCTGAGAGCTCTACAACAGGGTTTGCAAGCCTGCTCGGCTGCGCCTGTTTTCGAACTACAAAATCGAATGTTTTAATCAGTTTTTGGATATATTTATTCTTTTGCACTATTTTTCGCTCTCGGATCGTACGTCGTGTGCCGCGAAAAGGACAACGACCTAATCCATCACATTTCTATTACCGAATCCCATGCCACCTTGGGCAAGACAACTTTGCTTCACGTAGAGGCTGGGCCCGCAAACCGAGGGTGTGGGGCTTAGAACCAGGTCTCCGTCGCTCCAGTGCCCATAACTTTTGTTCCATAAGGAGTTACGCAGCACACAACATACCGTTGGAAAGGTCTCCGAGAGCTCTACGATGGGGGCAGCAAGCCTGCTCGGCTGCGCATTAATTTGGAGCCCAAAATTGACCGTTTTCATCAGTTTTTTGACACTTTTCTTCTTTTGTGCTGTTTTTTCGTCTCGGACCATATGTCGTGGGCCGCGAAAAGGACGACAAGCTAATCCATCACATTTCTATTACCGAATCCCACGCCACCTTGGGCAAGACAACTTCGATTCACGAAGAGGCTGGGCCCGCAAACCAAGGGCGTGGGGCTTAGGACTAGGTGTCCGTCGCTCCGGTGCCCATAATTTATGATCCGTAAGGAGTTACTTGGCGCACAACATATAGTTGGAAAGCTCTCCGAGAGCTCTATGACGGGGGATGCAAGCTTGCTCGGTTTCGCCTATTTTTGAAGCCCAAAATGGAACGTTTTCATCAGTTTCAGGACACATTTGTTCCTTTGCTCTATTTTTCCATCCCGGATCTTACGTCGTGAGCTGCGAAAAGGAGGAGAACCTAATCCATCGCATTTTTATTACCGAATCCCACGCAAGATTGGGCAAGACAACTTCACTTCATGTGGAGGCTGGGCCCGCAAACTGAGGGCGTGGGGCTTAGGACTAGGTCTACGTCACTCCGGTGCACATAAGTTTTGATCCGTAAGGAGTTACACAGCGCACAGCAAGCTGTTGGAATGCTCTCCAAGAGCTCTACGACGGGGGCAACAAGTTTGCTCGGCTGCACATGTTTTCGGACCCTAAAATTGAACATTTTCATTAGTTTCTGGATATATTTCTTCTTATGCGCTGTTTTTTCGTCTCGGATAGTACGTCGTGAATCGCGAGAATGACAACAACCTATTCCATCACATTTCTATTACCAAATCCCATGCCACCTTAGGCAAGACAAATTCACTTCACGTAGAGGCTGGGCCCGCAAACCGAGGGCGTGGGGCTTAAGACCAGGTCTCCGTCGCTCCGCTGCCCATAACTTTTGATTCGTAAGGAGTTACGCGGCGCACCGCATATCGTTGGAAAGCTCTCTGAGAGCTCTACAACGGGGGTACCAAGCTTGCTTGGTTGCACCTATTTTTGAATCCCAAAATGAAATGTTTTCATCAGTTTCGGGTCACTTTTCTTCTTTTGCGCTATTTTTCGATCCCGGATCGAATGTCGTGAGCCGCGTAAAGGACAAGAACCTAATCCATCGCATTTCTATTACCGAATCCCACGCCACCTTGGGCAAGACAACTTCGCTTCACGTAGAGGCTGGGCCCACAAAACAAGGGCGTGGGGTTTAGGACCAGGTCTCCATCGCTCCAATGCCCATAACGTTTGATCCGTAAGGAGTTACGCGGCGCACAGCATACCGTTGGAAAGCTCTCCGAGAGCTCTATGACAGGGACCACAAGCCTTCTCGTCTGCGCCTCATTGTAGAGCCCAAAATTGAAAGTTTTCATCAGTTTCTGGACACTTTTTTTCTTTTGCGCTGTTTTTTCATCCCGGATAGTACGTCGTGAGAGCGAATAGGACGACAACCTAATCCATTACATTTCTATTACCGAATCCCAAGACACCTTGGGCACGACAACTTCGATTCACGTAGAGGCTGGGGCCACAAACCGAGGGCGTGGGGCTTAGGACCAGGTCTCCGTCGCTCCAGTGCCCATAACGTTTGATCCGTAAGGAGTTACGCGGCTTACAGCATACCGTTGCAAAGCTCTCCGAGAGCTCTATGATGGGGATTGCTAGCCTGCTCGGCTGCGCCTCATTGTGGACCCCAAAATTGAATGTTTTCATCAATTTCTGGACACTTTTTTTCTTTTGCACTGTTTTTTCGTCCCGGATCGTACGTCGTGAGAGCGAATAGGACGACAACCTAATCCATTACATTTCTATTACCGAATCCCAAGACACCTTAGGCAAGACAACTTCGATTCACGTAGAGGCTGGGGCCACAAACCGAAGGCGTGGGGCTTAGGACCAGGTCTCCGTCGCTCCGGTGGCCATAACTTTTGATCCGTAAGAAGTTACGCGGTGCACAACATATCGTTGGAAAGCTCTCCGAGAGCTATACAACAGGGGCACCAAGCTTGCTTGGTTGCGCTTATTTTTAAGCCCAAAATGGAACGTTTTCATCAGTTTCGGGACACTTTTCTTCTTTTGCGCTGTTTTTCAGTCCCGGATCGTACGTCGTGAAAGCGAATAGGACGACAACCTAATCCATCACATTTCTATTACCGAATCCCAAAACACCTTGGGCAAGACAACTTCGATTCACTTAGAGGTTGGGGCCACAAACCGAGGGCGTCGGGCTTAGGACCAGGTCTCCGTCGCTCTAGTGCCCATAACTTTTGATTCGTAAGGAGTTACGCGACGCACAGCATATGGTTGGAAAGCTCTCCGAGAGCTCTACAACGAGGGCACCAAGCTTTCTCGGTTGCGCCTATTTTTGAAGCCCAAAATGGAACGTATTCATCAGTTTCGGGACACTTTTCTTCTTTTGCGCTGTTTTTTCGTCCCAGATCATACGTCGTGAGCCGCAAAAATGACGACAACCTAATCCATCACATATCTATTATCAAATCTCACACCAATTTGGAAAAGACAACTTCGCTTAACGTAGAGGCTCGGCCTGCAAACCGAGGGCGTGGGGCTTAGGACCAGCTCTTTGTCGCTCTGGTGCCCATAACGTTTGATCCGTAAAGTATAATGCAGCGCACAACATACCGTTGGAGAGCTCTCCGAGAGCTCTACGACGAACGCTGCTAGCCTGCTCGGCTGCGCCTATTTTCAGACCGCAAAATCGAATGTTTTCATTAGTTTTTGGATATATTTCTTCTTTTGCACTGTTTTTCCCTCTCAGATCGTACGTCGTGAGCCGCGAAAAAGACAACAACCTAATCCATCACATTTCTATTACCGAATTCCATGCCACCTTGGGCAAGACAACTTCGCTTCACGTAGAGGCTGGGCCCGCAAACCGAGGGCGTGGGGCTTAGGACCAAGTCTCCATCGCTCCAGTGCCCATAACTTTTGATCCATGAGGAGTTACGCGGCGCACAACATACCGTTGGAAAGCTCTCCGAGAGCTCTACGACGGCGGCAGCAAGCCTGCTCGGTTGCGCCTTATTTTGGAGCCCTAAATCGAACGTTTTCATCAATTTCTGGATAAATTTCTTATTTTGCCCTATTTTTCCGTCTCGGATAGTACGTCGTGAGCCGCGAAAAGGACAACAACTTAATCCATCACATTTTTATTACCGAATCGCATGCCACCTTGGGCAAGACAACTTCTCTTCACGTAGAGGCTGGGCCCACAAACTGAGTGCGTGGGGCTTAGGACCAGGTCTCCGTCACTCCGGTGCCTATAACTTTTGATCCGTAAGAAGTTACGCAGCGCACAGCATATCGTTGGAAATCTCTCCGAGAGCTCTACAACGGGGGCACCAAGCTTGCTCGCTTGCACCTATTTTTGAAGCCCAAAATGGAACGTTTTCATCAGTTTTGGAATATTTTTCTTCTTTTGAGCTATTTTTCTGTCCCGGATCGAACGTCGTGAGCCGCGTAAAGGATGAGAACCGAATCCTTCGCATTTTTATTACCGAATCCCACACCACCTTGGGCAAGACAACTTCGCTTCATGTAGAGGCTGGGTCCGCAAAATGAGGGCGTGGGGCTTAGGACCAGGTCTCCGCTGCTCTATTGCCCATAACTTTTGATTCGCATGGAGTTACGCGGCGCACAGCATACAGTTGGAAAGCTCTCTGAGAGCTCTATGATGGGGACATCAAGCTGGCTAGGCTGTGCCTTGTTGTAGAGCCCAAAATTGAACGTTTTCATCAGTTTCTGGACACTTTTTTTCTTTTATGCTGTTTTCCCGTCCCGGATCGTACGTCGTGAGAGCGAATAGGACAACAACCTGATCCATTACATTTCTATTACCGAATCCCAAGACACCTTGGGCAAGACAACTTCAATTCACGTAGAGGCTGGGGCCACAAACAGAGGGCGTGGGGCTTAGGACCAGGTCTCCGTCGCTCCGGTGCCCATAACTTTTGATCCGTAAGAAGTTACGCGGCGCACAACATATCGTTGGAAAGCTCTCCGAGAGCTCTACAATAGGGGTACCAAGCTTGCTTGGTTGCACCTATTTTTGAAGCCCAAAATGGAACATTTTAATCAGTTTCGGGATACTTTTCTTCTTTTGTGCTGTTTTTCCGTCCCGGATCGTACGTCGTGAGAGCGAATAGGACGACAACCTAGTACATCACATTTCTATTACCGAATCCCAAGATACCTTGTGCAGGACAACTTCGATTCACTTAGAGGCTGGGGCCACAAACCGAGGGCGTCGGGCTTAGGACCTGGCCTCCGTCGCTCCGGTGCCCATAACTTTTGATTCGTAAGGAGTTACGCGACGCACAGCATATGGTTGGAAAGCTCTCCGAGAGTTCTACAAAGGAGGCATCAAGCTTGCTCGGTTGCACCTATTTTTGAAGCCTAAAATGGAACGTATTTATCAGTTTCGGGACACTTTTCTTCTTTTGCACTGTTTTTCCATCCCAGATCATACGTCGTGAGCCGCGAAAAGGACGACAACCTAATCCATCACATTTCTATTATCGAATCCCACACCAATTTGGAAAAGACAACATCGCTTAACGTAGCGGCTCAACCCGCAAACCGAGGGCGTGGGGCTCAGGACCAGCTCTTCGTCGCTCTAGTGCCCATAACGTTTGATCCTTAAAGAGTTATGCGGCACAGAGCATACCGTTGGAGAGCACTCCAAGAGCTCTACGACGGGGGCTGCAAGCCTGCTCGGCTTCTCCTATTTTCGTACAGCAAAATCGAATTTTTAATCAATTGTTGGATATATTTCTTCTTTTGCGGTGTTTTTCCCTCCCGGATCGTACGTCGTGAGCCGCGAAAAGGACAACAACCTAATCCATCACATTTCTATTACCGAATCCCATGCCACCTTGGGCAAGAACTTCGCTTCACGTAGAGGCTGGGCCCGTAAACCGAGGGCGTGGGGCTTAGGACTAGGTCTCCGTCGCTCTAGTGCCCATAACTTTTGATCCGTAAGGAGTTACGCGGCGAACATCATACTGTTGGAAAGTTTTCCGAGAGCTCTACGATGGCGGAAGCAAGCCTGGTTGGCTGCGCCTTATTTTGGAGCCCAAAATCGAACGTTTTCATCAGTTTCTGGACACTTTTCTTCTTTTGTGCTATTTTTTCGTCCCGGATCGTACGTCGTGGGCTGCGAAAAGGACGACAAGCTAATCCATCACATTTCTATTACCGAATCCCATGCCACCTTGGGCAAAACAACTTCACTTCATGAAGAGGCTGGGCCCGCAAACTGAGGGTGTGGGGCTTAGGACCAGGTCTCCGTCGCTCCGGTGCCCATAACTTTTGATCCATAAGGAGTTACGCAGCGCACAACATATCGTTGGAAAGCTCTCCGAGAGCTCTACGACGGGGGATGCGAGCTTGCTCAGTTGCGCCTATTTTTGAACCCCAAAATGGAACGTTTTCACTAGTTTTGGGACACTTTACCTCTTTTGCGCTCTTTTTCTATCCCGAATCGTACGTCGTGAGCTGCGAAAAGGACGATAACCTAATCCATCGCATTGCTATTACCGAATCCCATGCCACCTTGGGCAAGACAACTTCGCTTCATGTAGAGGCTGGGCCCGCAAACCGAGGGCGTGGGGCTTAGGAACAGGCCTATGTCACTCCAGTGCACATAACTTTTTATCCGTAAGGAGTTACGCAGTGCACAGTATATCGTTCGAAAGCTCTCTGAGAGCACTATGACGGGGGCAGTAAGCTTGCTCGGCTGCACCTATTTTCAGACCTCAAAATTGAACGTTTTCATCAGTTTATGGATAAATTTCTTCTTTTGCGCTATTTTTTCATCCCGGATAGTACGTCGTGAGCCGCGAAAAGGACAACAACATAATCCATCCCATGCCACCTTGGGTAAGACAACTTCTTTTCACGTAGAGGCTGGCCCCGCAAACTGAGGGCGTGGGGCTTAGGACCAGGTCTCCGTCGCTCCGGTGCCCATAACTTTTGATTCGTATGGAGTTACGCAGCGCTTAGCATACCGTTTGGAAACCCTCCGAGAGCTCTATGACGGGGACAGTAAGCCTGCTCGCTGCGCCTTATTGTGGTGCCCAAAATCGAACGTTTTCATCAATTTCTGGACACTTTTCTTCTTTTGTGCTATTTTCCTGTCCCGGATCGTATGTCGTGAGAGCGAATAGGACGACAACCTAATCCATTACATTTCTATTACCGAATCCCAAGACACCTTGGGAAAGACAACTTTGATTCACGTAGAGGCTGGGGCCACAAACCGAGGGCGTGGGGCTTAGGAGCAGGTCTCCGTCGCTCCGGTGCCCATAACTTTTGTTCCGTAAGAAGTTACGCGGCGCACAGCATATCGTTGGAAAGCTCTCCGAGAGCTCTACAACGGGGGCACCAAGCTTGGTTGGTTGCGCTTATTTTTGAAGCCCAAAATGGAACGTTTTCATCAGTTTCGGAACAATTTTCTTCTTTTGCACTGTTTTTCCGTCAGGATCATACGTTGTGAGCCGCGAAAAGGACAACAACCTAATCCATCACATTTCTATTATCGAATCCCATGCCACTTTGGAAATGACAACTTCGTTTCACGTAGAGTCTCGGCCATCAAACCGAGGGCGTGGGGCTCAGGACCAACTCTTCGTCGCTCTGGTACCCATTACTTTTGATCCGTAAGGAGTTACGCGGCGCACAACATACCGTTGTAGAGCTCTCCGAGAGCTCTACGACGGAGGCTGCAAGCCGGGTAGGCTGCGCCTGTTTTCGAACTCCAAAATCGAATGTTTTCATCTGTTTCTGGATATATTTCTTATTTTGCGTTGTTTTTTCCTCCCGGATCGTTCGCCATGAGCCGCGAAAAGGACAACGACCTAATCCATCACACTTCTATTACCGAATCCCATGCCACCTAGGGCAAGACAACTTCGCTTCACGTAGAGGCTGGGCCTGCAAACCGAGGGCGTGGGGCTTAGGACCAGGTCTTCGTCGCTCCAGTGCCCATAATTTTTGATCCGTAAGGAGTTACGCGGCGTACAACATACCGTTGGAAAGCTCTCCGAGAGCTCTACGATGGGGGCAACAAGCCTGCTCGGCTGCGCCTTTTTTTGGAGTCCAAAATTGAACATTTTCATCAGTTTATGGATACTTTTCTTCTTTTGTGCTATTTTTTCGTCCCGGATCGTACGTCGTGGGCCGCGAAAAGGACGACAAGCTAATCCATCACATTTCTATTACCGAATCCCATGCCACCTTGGGCAAGAAAACTTTGCTTCACGAAGAGGCTGGGCCCGCAAACCGAGGATTTGGGGCTTAGGACCAGGTCTCTGTTGCTTCGGTGCCCATACCTTTTGAAACGTAAGGAGTTACGCAGCATACAACATATCGTTGGAAAGCTCTCCGAGAGCTCTACGATAGGGGATGCAAGTTTGCTCAGTTGTACCTATTTTTGAAGCCCAAAATGGAACGTTTTCATCAGTTTTGGGACACTTTTCTTCTTTTGCGCTGTTTTTTTGTCCCGGATCGTACGTCGTGAGCTGCGAAAAGGACGAGAACCTAATCCATCGTATTTCTATTACCGAATCCCATGCCACCTTGGGAAAGACAATTTCGCTTCATGTAGAGGCTGGGCCCGCAAACCGAGGGCGTGGGGCTTAGGACCAAGTCTACGTCACTCCGGTGCACATAACTTTTGATCCGTAAGGAGTTACGCGGCGCACAACATACTGTTGGAAAGCTCTCTGAGAGCTCTACGACGGGGGGCAGCAAGCTTGCTCAACTGTGCCTGTTTTCGGACCTCAAAATTGAACGTTTTCATCAGTTTCTGGATATATTTCTTTTTTTGAGCTGTTTTTTCGTCCCGGATAGTACGTTGTGAGCCGCGAAAAGGACAACAACCTAATCCATCACATTTATATTACCAAATCCCATGCCACCTTTGGCAAGACAACTTCTTTTCACGTAGAGGCTAGGCTCGCAAGCCGAGGGTGTGGGGCTTAGAACAAGGTCTCCGTCGCTCCGGTACCCATAACTTTTTATCCGTAAAGAGTTACGCGGCGCACAGCATATCGTTGGAAATCTCTCCGAGAGCTCTACAACGGGGGCACCAAGCTTGCTCGGTTGCGCCTATTTTTGAAGCCCAAAATGGAACGTATTCATCAGTTTCGGGACACTTTTCTTCTTTTGCGCTATTTTTCTGTCCCGGATCGTACGTCGTGAGCTGCGAAAAAGACAAGAACCTAATCCATCGCATTTCTATTATCGAATCCCATGCCACCTTGGGTAAGACAACTTCACTTCATGTAGAGGCTGGGCCCGCAAACCGAGGGGTGGGGCTTAGGACCAGGTCTCCGTCACTCCGGTGCACATAACTTTTGATCCGTAAGGAGTTACGCGACGCACAACATACCGTTGGAAAGCTCTCCGAGAGCTCTATGACGGGGACAGCAAGCCTGCTCGGCTACACCTCATTGTGGAGTCCAAAATTGAATGTTTTCATCAGTTTCTGGACACTTTTCTTCTTTGCACTATTTTTCTGTCCCGGATCGTACGTCGTGAGATCGAATAGGATGACAACCTAATTCATTACATTTCTATTACTGAATCCCAAGACACCTTGGGCAAGACAACTTCGATTAACGTAGACGCTGGGACCACAAATCGAGGGCGTGGGGCTTAGGACCAGGTCTCCGTCGCTCCGGTACCCATAACTTTTGATCCGTAAAAAGTTACGCAGCGCACAGCATATCGTTGGAAAGCTGTCCGAGTGCTCTACAACGGGGGCACCAAGCTTGCTTTGTTGTGCCTATTTTTGAAGCCCAAAATGGAAGGTTTTCATCAGTTTCGGGACACTTTTCTTCTTTTGCGCTGTTTTTCCATCCCGAATCGTATGTCGTGAGCCGCGAAAAGGATGACAACCTAATCCATCACATTTCTATTATCAAATCCCACGCCACTTTGGAAATGACAACTTCGCTTTACGTAGAGTTTCGGCCCACAAACCGAGCGCGTGGGGCTCCAGACCAACTATTCGTCGCTCTGGTGCCTATAACTTTTGATCCGTAAGGAGTTACACGGCGCACAGCATACCGTTGGAGAGCTATCTGAGAGCTCTACGACGGGGGCTGCAAGCCTACTCGGCTGCGCCTATTTTTGGACTCCAAAATCTAATGTTTTCATCAGTTTCTGGATATATTTCTTCTTTTGCGCTGTTTTTCCCTCCCGGATCGTACGTCGTGAGCCGCGAAAAGGACAACTACCTAATCCATCACATTTCTATTACCAAATCCTATGCCACATTGGGCAAGACAACTTCGCATCATGTAGAGGCTGGGCTCGTAAACCGAGGGCGTGGGCCTTAGGACCCGGTCTCCGTCACTCCGATGCACATGACTTTTGATCCGTAGGGAGATACGCGGCGCACAGCATACCGTTGGAAAGCTCTCCAAGAGCTCTAAGACGGGGGCATCAAGCCTGCTCGGCTGCGCCTATTTTTGGACCCTCAAAATCATTCGTTTTCATCAGTTTCTGGATATATTTATTCTTTTGTGCTGTTTTTTCGACCCGGATCGTATGTCGTGAGCCGCGAAAAGGACAACAACCTAATCCATCACATTTCTATTACCGAATCCCATGCCACCTTGGGCAAGACAACTTCTCTTCACGTAGAGGTTGGGCCTGCAAACCGAGGGCATGGGGCTTAGGACCACATCTCCGTCGCTCCGGTGCCCATAACTTTTGATCCGTAAGGAGTTACGCGGCGCACAGCATATCGTTGGAAAGCTCTCCGAGAGCTCTAGAACAGGGGCACCGAACTTGCTCAGTTGCGCCTATTTTTGAAGCCCAAAATGGAGCATTTTCATCTGTTTCGGGACACTTTTTTTCTTTTGCGCTGTTTTTCCTTCCTAGATCGTTCGTCATGAGCTGCATAAAGGACGGGAACTTAATCCATCGCATTTCTATTACCGAATCCCACGCCACCTTGGGCAAGACAATTTCGCTTCACGTAGAGGTTGGGCCCACAAACCGAGGGCGTGGGGTTTAGGACTAGGTCTCCGTCGCTCCAGTGCCCATAACTTTTGATCCATAAGGAGTTACACGGCACACAACATAGCGTTAGAAAGCTCTCCGAGAGCTCTACGACGGGGGCAGCAAGCCTGCTTGGCTGCACCTTATTTTGGAGCCCAAAATCGAACGTTTTCATCAGTTTCTTGACAATTTTCATCTTTTATGCTATTTTTCTGTCCCGGATCGTACGTCGTGAGCCGCGAAAACGACGACTAGCTAATCCATCACATTTCTATTACCGAATCCTATGCCACCTTGGGCAAGACAACTTCGCTTCACAAAGAGGTTGGGCCCGCAAACCGAGGGCGTGGGGCTTAGGACCAGGTCTCCGTCGCTCCGGTGCACATAACTTTTGATCCGTAAGGAGTTACGCGACGCACAACATATCGTTGGAAAGCTCTCCGAGAGCTCTACGACGGGGGCAGCAAGCTTGCTCGGTTGCGCCTATTTTTGAAGCCCAAAATGAAACATTTTCATCAGTTTCGGGTCACTTTTCTTCTTTTGCGCTATTTTTCTGTCCCGGATCGTACGTCGTGAGCTGCGAAAAAGACAAGAACCTAATCCATCGCATTTCTATTACCGAATCCCATGCCACCTTGGGTAAGACAACTTCACTTCATGTAGAGGCTGGGCCCGCAAACCGAGGGCGTGGGGCTTAGGACCAGGTCTCCGTCACTCCGGTGCACATAACTTTTGATCCGTAAGGAGTTACGCGGCACACAGCATACCGTTGGAAACCTCTCCGAGAGCTCTACGACGGGCGCATGAAGCCTGCTCGGCTACACCTATTTTCATACCCTAAAATCGAACATTTTCATCAGTTTCTGGATATATTTCTTCTTTTGCGCTGTTTTTCCTTCCTGGATCGTACGTCGTGAGCCGCAAAAAGGACAACAACCTAATCCATCACATTTCTATTACCGAATCCCATGCCACCTTGGGCAAGACAACTTTTGTCTTGCCCCAACCCGGCCTATAAAGGTTAGACTAGGGTGTGATCTAAACATTCAAGTCACGTCTCGTACTTGACCGTTCATGAAGATTTAACACTTAACGTTTTGGCCTAAACTCCAAATTTTCCCTAAAAATCGGCAGCATAACGGCTGTAATTGGGCTCTTTGGTTTGGCCTAATTCTCTAAACGCCTCAAATTTTTCCAATCTTAATTTTGTTTCCAACTAGGATTACCATTTAACATCAATTGAATTGCCTATTGGTTATTTCGACGTCTCGTTTGATTTATAACCTAGCATGATGCTATGTCTCATTTGTTTGTTTATCCTCGTTACAAAAGTACATGTTGATCTTAGCTTAATAGCGAGAACCTGTTTAAGGATTGGATGGTTCATCTTACTTCGCCCTTACCTAATACTTCATAATCCTATTATAGTTACTAGCGATAATAAAAGCAAAACGACCATAGCAGTATCTAATGTCTGTCTAGAAATATCAGTACAAACCAAAATTAGACCCCAAATTACAACGGGGGTCTTTTACATTACAAATAACAAGGAACATAAAAGAAATGGTCTTCAAGTAGCATAGAGTTCACAAGTAGCCATAATCACGCAAAGCACACAAGACAGGCAATCACTCCAAGGAATCATCGATGGGCACATCGTCCTCAGGTACCTGTTCTTGATCTTCTTCATCTGAGATGATAAAAGAGGGTGAGTCCTTATGAACTCAGCGAGGGGGAATGAAAAATAGGTTTTGAAACTCATTTTCTGGATTCAACTTATGAAAAATCCTTTTGCAAGCATGATGTGTATCATAAGCAAGTACATAGCGTAATATAATAGTAAAGAACGCAATTACCAGTCCTTCCTCCCCGAGGTCCTCTAGGGACCAAGCGAGAGTACTTATACAGATAGTAAAAAGGATACGGTGAGCTTTTGCTCTCAGATCAATTCCAGTATCAGTTGTTGCGGCCGACTTCAAATCATCCCCCAAACACGCCAGGTGGGTGTACTCTGGATGTACCCCGAAATCCTACGACCCAACTCTGCGAGGAAGTCTAGCCCCTAAGCGAGAGAGGGAATGGGACCATGGTAGTCACGGGTGCACCGGCAAGCCCGATGCCGCCCGGTGTGCGTGATCGCTACCATGCCGACATGAAAGGTTGCAACCTTGTATACAGTGCACATTTATGACATTTAATATATCACATTAGGAGGACAACAAAGTAGGTTGCCTCCGGACAGTCATAAGATTGCACTTTGACAAGTAAACAAGCAAGGCACGGATAGACAAGTAATTTCACTTGAAAAGCTCATGGAGTTATATGAACATTAAACGGACAGCCGTGTAACGCACATAAATCAAGTCATATAACTCAATTCAAGTCCACGTAATCAAATAATAAGATTATATAACATGCAACAACATCTACGTGGGCTCGGATGCAAGAAAAGCCTATTTGTCAACATGCAATGGTCAAAATCACATTTAGGACTATAAGGGCATCTACGGGCAGCCTACTAAGCATATAATTCCACACAATATCCAAATGATCAACACTTAGCAAGACTACCTAGTCATTAGGGTTTCCATTTAGTGCATATCCGTGCAATTTAAGCCCCAAATCAATTCAAAATCAATCTCAAGCCATGCATCATTTAATTCAACATCCTCAAACATTCAAAACAGCCCACACAACATCCCAAACCACAATTCCAAGCAATTAATATCACAAGAGAGGTTACAACAATTTTTCCAAGCATATAACTAAGTGAAACCCTCACTGCAATAGGCTGTTTTCTAAAAAGCATTAAGATAAGCAAAAAATATCCAATTCTAGTGAATAAGATGTCAAATTAAATCTTAAGAAGTGAACTAAAATCAGAAACAAACCTTGCATCATTTGAAGTTCGGGATCATTAGTTATAGCCGAAACAGTGGGATAGTACAAAACTGTCCAGATTTGCACACATTTCGATAATTGACGTTTTTGAGGTCCTTAGGGTTAGATTTAGCCTTGGTCCATTTCTGACAAAAATATCCAAAACTGAAACATATAGCATCACACCAAATTTCATGCATTTTTGATATCATTTACTTAGTCAAATCTGGTTTGTTCTACAAGGTCAGTGCATCTGCCAAAACCTG